>NW_027491194.1:0-232579 GCF_021521415.1 Bidens hawaiensis
TTGGTAGTGTTGTCTACTTAAACTTTAACAACAAATGTTTCTGAAATTTCAGCGATAAGATTACATTTGTTCAACTAAGCACAAATTGTAAGTGGCCCCATCTTTCTGGCATAATTTGTATATCTCATACCACGAAGCTTATCATGTATGTCATTTTCTTACTATAAGTGATTAGGTGTGACCCATGCAAAAATAAGAAATAGAAAATGAAGTAGAAGGTTAAAATTTTCCATTAAGATCGGTATTACTACATGCAGATAAGGTTCCATTTTAACAAAATAAAAAGATAAAATTAGTTGAAATTGTACATGCCTTAACCTCCACTTCGATACATTGCTTTATAGTATACGTGGTGAAGATCCAAGGTTTGCACGATACATCAAGAAAATACAGCAGAATACTTAGGCCTTAGCCCTCAGATCGGTTTCCCTACACGCGAAGAGAGTTCAAGACTTAAGCAAAAAATAAAGAAATAATAGATTTGAATTTCTTTGCAAAATGAAAAGAAAATTAAGTTGAATTTCTTAGCAAAGTGAACGCATGCACACATAGCCATCTTTAAAAACTTTTTGAGATTTAAAAAAATATTAACCATGCTTAGATGCTAATTCACCAGATTCGGCTAGCGTTTATGTTAATATCACTTAATTTTTCTTACTTGCTTGTTTTAAAGTCTACCAATGCACTAATACAATTAATCACGCAAACTTTTAAGCTAATTTTTTACTGGATTTGGGACTAGATAACCAATGTACTATCATCTCCTCTCTTTACTTCAAAACTCATTTTTGAGGAGCATGATATTTTTTAATGTTGTTGTATTTTTGAAATGTTTGAATGTTTTTTATTTTATCTATACAAACTAAAAACATAATATTTTTTACTTTTCCCTTTTCTCCCACAAACATCAAAATATTAAAAATAAAAAAAAGTTAAAACAATAGAAACAAAAAGTGATTATCCGAGCTTAGAGATTTCAGCAAAAGTTTCCAAACCATTTAGACAAAGAAAAAATTTAAATCTTGTTTTATCAAATGCTTTGGTAAAAAGGTTCTTCTTTCGATAATCTGTGTGCACCTTCTCTATATCGATTAACTTCTTTTCGTAGCAGCCACGAATAAAATGTTAGCTAGTATCAATATAACATCATTTTAGAGTGGTGCATGAGGTTCTTCGTTATACAAATAGCAGTAGAGTTATCAATAGATATGGGAGTCGTAAAAAACTTCAAACCGTAATCCCGCAAGTGTTGTTGGATCTATAAAACCTGTGAATAGCAAATCGAGGATGCCACGTATGCGAATAAAGTGGAGATCGTTGTATGCTTCTTACACTGCAAGGAAACAAGCCGGCTTCCTAGAAATTTACAACCCGCTGTAGTTGACTTGAAGTTGATCTTGCATCCTCCATAATCTGAATCGGAAAATGCAGCGAGATTAAAACTATCATCCTTAGGATACCATAACCCGATGTCAAGATAACCCGTCAGTGAAATTTACGTAAACCGCCGCCAGATGAGTCACTCAGGAACTCTAGTGATACCTGCTACACAAGAAAACAACAAACATATTATCAGGATGCGACATAGTTAGAAACATTAAAGAAGCTATCATAGCTCGGTACAGGGTCGGATCAATGGTATCCTCCAATTCGTCTGGTTACAAATTGTGACCCATGGGAAGAGGAGTTGAATGGATTTTTCCAAAAGTTCTCTTGAATCGGCTCAAGACGTCTTTCACATATTTCGTCTGATGAATGAATATTCATTCTTCAGACTGTAGAATCTGCAACCCTAAAAAGAAATTCATCTCCCCCATCGAGCTCATCTCGAACTTGGCTTGCATCAACTTCTCGAAGTCCTCACATAGCTTGTCATTTGTTAAGCCAAATATGATGTCATCGACATAAATCTGGACGAGGAGCAAATCTTCTCCGATAGTCTTGTAGAATATGGTACAATCCACAGTCCCTCGTTTGAAGCCACTATCCATAAGATGGTCAGCAAGCATGCCATGTGATGCTCTCGGGGCTCGGTGTAGACCATAAAAAGCCTTTTTCAAACGACAAACACGGTCATGATAGTCTGGATCTTCAAAACCAGGAGGCTGTTTCACAAACTCCTCTTCACGAAGTTTCCCATTAAGAAACGCACTCTTAACGCCCATTTGATATACTTTAATCTTCTTGAAGGAAACGTAGGTTAATACTATACGTATAACTTCTAGTCTTGCAACAAGATCATATACTTCGTTGTAATCTACGCCTTCTTTCTGATGAAATCCTTGCACGACCAAACATGCTTTATTTCTTACAATGACCCCACGATCATCCTTTTTACTCTTAAAAACCCATTTAGTCAGGATTGGTTTCTTAACCCGATCTAGTTTAACAATGAGATCCCACACACCCAGTCGACTTAACTGTTGCAATTCCTCTTGCATTGTGTATACCCAAGACGAATCTTCAAGTGCCCTATGAACATTCTTCAGTTCCATTTGAGAAAGAGAGCAAGTGTATTTCATAATAATCATGATTCCTAATGAATGCATATTGGTATACGCATGTAATACATTAATATCACTTGCATTAGGAATCTGATGACGTGTCTGAACACCAGCATCGAGATCACCAATGATGTTGTCTTGTGGATGATACGTATGAATCTGAAGTGTCAGATTATCAGGAACAACAAGATGATTACTTAAATTTGTAGATTCTCTTCAGCCGCAATCTCATCAACATTATGAGATGATTACCTAACCTCAGGATTATCAGCAAAGGGTACTGTAGAAGAATCAGCAAAGTGACAATCATCCGATGATGCAGAAACTACATCAAATATTTCAGGATAATCATCAATCACTTCATTATTATAATTAGAAGCTCGTGGTATGGAACATAGTTGATCTTCCAAGTAAGCACACACCAAGTCTTCATCGGGGTGATCAACTATGGGGGTAAATGAATTAAAAAAACTCTCATAATCAAGCATCCAATCAGGTCTCTTGCGGCAGGAGGTGTTGTGTAGATTTGACAGTCTACATGGTATCATTCTTCAACACAAACCAAAGAGAAAATGAAAAAACGTTTCTTAGGCGAGTCGTAGTCCAAAAAGTAACCCTCAATAGCCTTCTCCTCGAATTTTTTCGCATCACGTTTCAACATTGTGCAAGGATAAATGAAAGGTTCTAAGAACTTTAAGTTAGGTTTACGGTTGTTCAGAAGCTCGTAACTCATATTTTGCAGCTTCTTAACCGTTAGAACCCAATTTAGCGTGTAGCAAGCAGTGCTCACAAACTCATTCCAAAATTGAACATAAAGCTTTGAATCTGCAAGCATTGTTCTTGCTGCTTTAATCAATTTCCCGTTCTTCCGTTCAACCACACCGTTCTGTTGAGGTACATTGTCACAATAATTTAGTTTTTCAAAAGTAATACTACCGTTTGACCCATCCCTTTCTTTGGTAATCATGCCCCCAGAATTACCCGCAAACGCTACATAACCCCCTTGTATATTCTTCACATTGGTTAGTAGATCAATATTTCTGGTAATGAGACGAGAGCATCCACTACCATTGATCCAAATTTCACCTTATATAGTCTTGGATAAACTCTGCACATAGAGGAAACATGATTAGTTTAAAAAGGCAGCTCAGGCCTCAATCTTGGGCATCTATTTCATTTCAACAGAAGGTTTAATCTGAACTGAATCCAAATGTGGTTTAGCCTATTGTGAATATGTCACAGGTCTCTTAGACTTTCATCTCAGATACGCGTCTTGAACCCATTTGTGCTCACATTTTTACAAATCGGTTGTGTTGAACCAAACAATTTGGGTTTTAATTTAACTGATGTTTTATTAACATGAAGCACCTTGCGTGAATTCAAATTTTGAAACAATATCTGAGTCTCATCAACCTGAGATAATGGTCTCTTAAGAATTTCCTTTACCATAGATTCCGGTTTTAGTTGTTCCTTGTAACTGGAATAACATTCTTCACTTTTCTCGCTCCATAATTTCTTACAACATGCTCTCGTTCGCCACATAAGAAAAATGTTCTCATATCTATGAAAGCACGTTGTGGTTTGACTATTGATTCTGCAATAGGAGGCTGACAAGAATCATTCAAGACATTTTCCTTATCCAAATCATCAAACGTTACAGCTTTCTTTTTCATGTAAAAGTCAAAATTTGAACAATTCGAAAAGCTTTGTAAAGTTTTAGTTCCCGTAGAACTAACAAACTGAACTTTCTTAACAGGGTAATTTGTTGGTTTATATTAGAATTTGAAGCTTTGATGTTTGATAACTTAGATCTAGCTAATGCTTATTCAAGATCATTCAATTTCGATGTTTCATTTCGAAAGACACTTTCAATCAACTCTAGTTTAATCAAATTAAGCAGAATGTCTTTCTCATTAAAAACTTTGTTAAGACCTTTTAATTTAATCACACGACCTGTGTTTACATTAGTAAGAGTAGGATTTATAAAACGCATCAAATCCTCAATAGAAATTTTTGATTTTTCTGATCTCTTGGGTTTAGCCTTTGAAGATTTTAAATTGTTTATTTTAGATATAGTTGAACTATACACAGCTTCCTCAAACTCTTGAGGATCACATAGAATGTGATTAGAATGCGGAATGTTATCTTCCTTGTGTACTACTTCAGGTTGAATATGAGGTCCTCGAGTTGATGACATACTCAAATCCATCTCACTTCCACTCAACTAACCAAACAATAACACAATTAAACTAAAACGGACTTTACTAATTTAATTACGAACTTATTATAACTCAATTAAGCCTCAATTATCCATATCATCATGATAATTGATTCAAAATCAAATGAAACAGACTCATATCTGAATTCAAACCAAAAACTCAATGAAATCTCATCAGTTCATTATGATTAATACTTAAATCACCTTCACAATCGAACGCCCAGCTCTGATACCACTTGAGAGGGCCTGATTGAGCTTATTCAAATCATTTCATATTGTTATGTATATTAAGATCTAGTTCTTTATATGTAGTAGATGATTGATAAATTAAGTGAACGAAGTGTGTGTAGTGAGGGGTGAATTTGGCAGCATAACAATTGTTAAATTATGAATCAGGAACAACCAATATATAGAATACGAAGTCCATTCGTTGCACAGTTCGTAACTAATGGGACTCATTCGTTTTCATTCCTAACAAAACTTAAATAGTATAGCGAATGACTCATTCGCTATACCTCATTCGTCAACATTCCCTGACAAAAGGTATCTACAAATAACGATAGGCCCGTTCGTTAAACATCCTTAACGAGTGAACACTTAAATTTAAGGAATGGACTGGTGTAATTACCAAAATGCCCTTTTACATTAATATAAATAAGTAACAATTATTACAAAGACCGAGATGACAAAGACAATGTAGTAACAATAACGTGTTATACGGTTTCATAGTGTTTCAACAACCTTCTTATGATGTTGTAACACCCCGTAACTGCAGCGGAAACGTACACGGGATGCAACAGACACATCTGATATCAACAGCATTGTTTATAAAGAAAACACCACTACATTAATTTAAACGAATTACATTGTTCTGAGTTTCGTTACCATCTAGGTGTTATCACATAAGTTTTACCGATAGTACGTTATCATATTTAATGCAAAATATAGATCCTTAATCTTCCACAAAATAGCACACATCATCAAGCACGTATCACTCATTCCAATTTGGGTGTACCTAGAAAGCATGTAAAGAAAACGGGTCAACTACGAATAGTTGGTGAGTTTCACTGATTTAAATAAACATTGACAATTTATTATAATAAATCATATATTAGCGATGTAATTATGCTGAGCCCACAAGTGAAACCTCTGACTATCACACACAATCCCCATGGCATATACCCCGCCCACGGACCCGTGACATATCCCCCGTCCACAGAACTGCCCCAAACCGCTATGTCTAACATTACATAGCAAAATATATATAACACCCAAAATAGACATGTGCAACTGGCTGGGAAACATTAGCAAATCCATGCCGGACCAGTTGGGTTTGTCAGACCAATAGTACTATTCACACTCTACCGGCCTTTAGCTAATCACTCGTGTTGCGGGGCCTTACAATGTTAGCAACTCAGACAATTACCATCTTAGTACATTTCCTTATGATTCCCGTACAATAAAACATATATAAATACATTCATTTCCATGCGATCGGCATGTACTTAAACATTTTGATATAAACATGCTTTCCGCCCCGGGAAAATATTTAAAACAGTTCAGTAAAAGGGGCTCGTGAAACTCACCTTTTTATGAGCGAAGATGTAATACTTTGCACAGCTACCGGTCCGGATCTGTAATACGATCCCTAAGTCGTTACTACACAATTTCTATTAATATATCTTAAATTCGTGTTAACCGGTACGTCCGGGGACACTGTTAACCCAGTACCGTACACGATCCGGGGACAATGTTAACCCCGATACACTTCTCAGGACTTAGATTGTGATATCACTTAGAGTTCTTTAGTCAAAACTACCATTAGTTCGTTGTCTCGTTTTGCGTGCCTAGCACGGTTATTCGTCTTTATGTTTTCAAAAATGAGTTTGGCCACATACGTCCCGAAAATAGTTGTTATTGATATTTTAATTAAAGTGGTGAAATTAGAGCTCGGTTTAGACCCCCCGTTTGGCCGCGGGGCCCGTTTCCGTCTTTTATATACCGGAAACGACTAAATCGGGTAAAATTACCCAAATCATCCGAATTATTTTCGGATAATTTATTTTTACTTGATTAACTTAGTTTCATGAAAATAGTCCATTTTTAGGGTTTTTATACACCAGTCAGCTCGCTTAGGCAAACTTTGCCGGTTTACGCGTTTTAAGCTTTAAAAGTTTGTTTTTTATGTTCTGTTTAGCACAAATAAATATCCGTTTAGTCTCGGATCTTAAAATTTTGCACAATTCAGTTTTTGACAGTAAGGAATTTATAAAAATATTTCCAGATTTAATCTCTATATTTAACATTTATTTATCTATTTTTAAACATCATTTAAACACCAAATACGTCGAAAATACCAAATGACCTTAGAAAAATCCCAAATTTTTCTGGGATGACCCCTGCCATCCACATAGTCCCCTGTAATTTTTCCAGAACCAAAATCTCATTTTTCATGCCATTTTCACCAAAACCGAGCTAGAAAACCCTAGAACTCGTTTTACCGAAAAGCCTACTTAGACTTCTCCAATGGACCTGAAATTTTTCGTGTGACTTTTATATGCTATAAAAAGCTTATCTAAATTTTTCCAAAATTTTTCATGATTTTTAGCTATTTTTCACCATTTTTAGCCAAAACCGAGCATTAAATTCACCAAATTTCATCCTTTATCCAAAAATTACCAAAATTTCACAGATCTCATATTTTCAAGTGTAGATCATCTCTGTGAAATTTCATGACTCAACTCTAAGTCTACCACAATCTGTCCAAATCTTACAAATCATACGAAAAACCGAACTACCTTGTGTTTCTAGCTTTAGATCGCAAAGATCTTGCTTTCTAGCTTTTGCTAGCAACTAGATACAACACCTACAAGCACAACAACACCACACCAAGCAAGTTATACCCACAATCAAGCTATTTCTTTCATGGTTTCGGTTAAGACATCAAAACAAAGATTTTAACCGTAAAAATTCGTTTTTGACTCTTTTAACTCCTTTCTTGGACCAAGATCCCTTGTATAACTTGTATACATCACTTGATCATGCAAGAATCGGTTTCATCTCGGGTTTTCACCCATTTTTCATTTGAAACCTCATTTTCTCAAGATTATGGAATCAAAACTATGAATTAATCATTATAACCATGTTTTTACCTTGTGTTTCTTGCTTAAAAATCAAGGATTTAGGATGAATGTATGTAGGGTTGAGACGATTTGGAGAGTTGGGATGTTAAAAAAAAAAAATGAAATGTTTTGGTGTGTGTATTGGACCGATTGGTCCATGTAAGGTGTGGGGTGGGGCCCACAACTTCAACCTTGGCCACACATTTGGATTGTGTAATCCGGATAATGTTGTGGATAATCTGGTTCAGTTCGTTTTTCGGTTAAACAGCTAATTCGGCTTAAAACGAGGCTAAAACGGTCGTTTTTCGGCTTAAAAATAAAATTTATATAAAACCGATTTAAAAACTTTAAAAACTTAAACCATGACATTTATTGACTTAACACATCATATTGTCGGTAATTGTGCATCTTTTTCGGCTTGATCGATCGTCTCTTGCTTGGTTTGATGTTAAAGGTTTCGTTTATCGTACCGACGTACTAATAAATCGAAATCCTTTTTCTGTGCTATAATTCACTTATCCCGAAGCTTTAATACTTCGTACACATCACTAAACATTATATATTTCGTCTATAATGTAATCCCCGATTCGTTCGGGTTTCAATAACCGTTCATCGATTAATCGTAATTTCAATACGACTAGCTGTATATTCGAGTATAATTCGTACTGTGAATCTTATATACTCGTATAAACACATTATAATTCATATATTCAGTATTGAATAACACGTAAATAGTATATTCCGGCTAGGGTATACTTGAATTTGCCGGAATCGTTACATTCTCCCCCCTTTACAAAAATTTCGTCCTCGAAATTTTACGCATCAACTACTTCCTTTTGCGGAAATAGGTGGGGATATTTCTTCCGAAATTCGTCCTTTCTTTCCCATGTATATTCTGGGCCTCGTAGCGAGTTCCATCTAACTTTGACCAACGAGATCTTATTGTGACTAAGTTGTTTGATTTTCCCGTCTACTATTTCTATGGGCTCCTCTACAATGTTGAGCTTATCATTTATTTGGACACCCTCTAAAGGTAACACCGATGTCTCATACGACAGACACCTTTTCAAGTTCGACATGTGAAACACGTTGTGAACTGCACTCAGTTCATCAGGCAGTTCTAATCGGTATGCTACAGGACCGATTTTTGCAATAATGTCGAACGGTCCAATGTATCTAGGGGCTAACTTCCCCGCCTTTCCAAATCTGACTACTCCTTTCCAAGGTTATACTTTCAAATACACTTTATCACATTTCTCAAATGATAACGGTTTTCTACGGGTATCGGCATAACTCTTCTGCCGATCCCGTGCGGCCTTCAGATTGTTCTTAATTTCAAGTATTTTGCTGGTCGTTTCCTGGACCAGATCTGATCTAATAACCTGTGTGTCGCCCACTTCAGTCCAGCAGAGTGGTGATCGGCACTTCCGTCCATACAATGCTTCGTAAGGTGCCGCCTTTATACAGCTATGGTAACTGTTATTATAGGAAAATTCAACGAGTGGGAGATTTTGATCCCAATTTCCCTTAAAATCCAGTACGCATGCACGAAGCAAATCCTCCAGTGTTTGGATGGTCCTCTCAGACTGACCGTCGGTCTGAGGGTGGTAGGCTGTGCTTAGATTAATACGCGTTCCCAGCGCTTCTTGTACAGCTTGCCAAAGATTGGAGGTGAAATGGCTATCTCGGTCGGAGATGATTGAGATGGGTATCCCATGACGAGACACAATTTCATTTATATAAATCTGCGCAAGTCTCTCGGTGTTATAGTTATTTCTAATCGGAATAAAATGTGCCGATTTGGTTAATCGATCAACGACTACCCAAATTGCATCATGTCCTCGGGACGTCTTGGGGAGATGTTTCACAAAATCCATCGTGATCTGCTCCCACTTCCATTCAGGAATTTCCGGTTGTTGTAACATTCCCGAGGGTTTCTGGTGCTCCGCCTTAACCCTCGCACACGTCGTACACTTGCCGACGTATGTGGCTACATCCTTTTTCATACCCGGCCACCAGTAGAACTCCTTCACATCCTTGTACATCTTATCCGATCCCGGATGTATGGAATATTTTGATTTATGGGCTTCGTCCATGATTAGTTCACGAAGGTCATGGAGGGTCGGGATCCAAATCCGATTTTTGAAATAGAGAATTTCGTCCACGCGCTGTTCGAAATTCTTTTCGTTACCGTAAAGTCCTTCTTTTTCCCTTTGTTCCTCTTTCAACGCCTCGCGTTGAGCGACTCGAATCAAATCCGAAAGGTTCGACTGGACTATCATCCCCAACGCTCGCACTTGCAATGGCTTAACCCGATCCTTCCTACTTAAGGCATCGGCTACGACGTTAGCTTTGCCGGGGTGATAACGGATGTCACAGTCATAGTCGCTTAATAATTCGACCCATCTTCGTTGCCTCATATTCAGTTCTTTCTGATCGAATATGTGTTGCAAACTTTTATGATCGGTGAAGATGGTGCACTTTGTACCGTAGAGATAATGTCTCCAGATTTTAAGTGCGAAGATAACTGCTCCCAGTTCTAAGTCATGAGTGGTGTAGTTTTTTCTCGTGTACTTTTAACTGTCGAGAAGCATAGGCTATAACTTTATAATTTTGCATCAACACGCATCCTAACCCTCTCCGGGATGCGTCACAATACACGACAAAACCATCGTCTCTGTCGGGGAGACTTAAGATTGGCGCTTGGCACAATCTTTGTTTTAGCGTTTGAAACGCCGTTTCCTGCTCTTCACCCCATTCATACTTTCGATCCTTTTGGGTCAGAAGGGTTAAAGGTTGGGCAATGCTGGAAAAGTTCTCTATAAATCGACGATAATATCCAGCTAAGCCTAAGAATTGGCGGATTTCCTTTGGCGATTTAGGCGCTTGCCAATTCTTAACTGCTTCAACCTTACTTGGATCAACGTGTATTTCTTGATGGTTTATAACGTGACCAAGGAATTGCACTTCTTGTAACCAGAAGTTACACTTGGAGAATTTTGCATACAACTTCTCCTGATTTAGAAGCTCTAAAATTAATCTTAAGTGTTGCTCGTGCTCTCCTTTACTCTTCGAGTATATCAAAATATCGTCAATAAACACGATGACGAATTTATCGAGGTAGGGCTTACAGACTCGATTCATGAGATCCATGAACACTGCTGGCGCATTCGTTAGCCCAAAAGGCATAACTAAGAACTCGTAATGACCGTAGCGAGTCCGGAATGCGGTTTTTGGGATATCCTCCTCCTGGATTCTAACCTGATGGTATCCCGATCTAAGATCTATTTTTGAGAAGTAGCTCGCACCTTGTAGCTGGTCGAACAGATCATCGATTCGGGGGAGAGGATACCTATTTTTGATTGTCAATTTGTTCAATTTCCTGTAATCAATGCACATTCTAAGGCTCCCGTCCTTCTTTTTCACGAATAGTACCGGCGCACCCCACGGGGAATAACTAGGACGTAAAAATCCTTTATCCAACAATTCCTGCAACTGGTTGGATAATTCTTGCATCTCTGATGGTGCAAGTCGGTAGGGTGCCTTAGCAACAGGGCCAGCTTGAGGTAATAGATCGATTCTGAATTCGACCTGTCGGGTTGGCGGTAATCCAGGAAGTTCCTCTGGGAAAACTTGTGGAAATTCGCGTACCACTGGGATATCGTCCACCCGTTTTTCCTCAGGATCCGTGGCCGTCAGGCTCGCTAGGTATGCCACGCATCCCTGGCGTATATATTTTAACACCTTGAGGTGGGATATAAACGGTATCATATTGCCCGACTTCTCACCCTACACTAATACCTCTTCGTCATCCGACACCCGGATCTTGACGATTTTCTTTTCACAGTTTATTTCTACCTTGTTACGTGCTAACCAATCCATTCCCACTATCACGTCGAAACTACCCAATTCTACTGGTAACAAGTCAATCAGAAAGGATTGATCGTTCAGAATAAAAGGGCAATTCCGAACTATCTGATTAACTATCATGGTTTTACCGTTAGCGACTTCTACGGTGTAAGGTTCTATGGTTTCACCAATTGGAAGGTTTGCTATCGACAGGAATTTAACGGAAACAAAACTTCTATCGGCGCCTGTATCAAATAATACAGAAGCGTAATGATCAGAGACGAGGAAGGTACCTGTCACTACGCTGGGGTCTTGGCGTGCCTCGTTCGCCCCCATCACGAATGCTCGGCCTCTTGCCGGGTTGAACGACGATGCCTGACCCGCGGTTTGCCGCCCATTTCCTCCCTGGTTCAGTTTCGGATAGTTTCTCTTGAAGTGATCTGTGCTGCCACACTCAAAGCAAGCACGACTGGTGGTCATCACTTGATTTCCTTGTGGGTTTTGTTGTCGGGCTGGTTGGGTCCTAACTGGTTGCGCACGGATAGGTTGAGGTTTTCGGTTCAGATTGTTCAGGGTTGTCCTACAACTCGGTGCGTAGTGCCCATTCCTGCCACACCAGTGGCACACTACCTCCTTGCACACGCCACCATGCTGGCAACCGCATTTCCCACATTTAGGGAACGTCCCTTTCTGCGATTCCTGCCTTCCGCCTGAACTAGTCATGGTGTAGTTCTGGGCAGCGGGCCTAGCACGTTTACTTTGCTGCTTCTCCCGGATCCTATTGTCATACGTACCTCGCTTTCCCCCAGCAGACCCTCCTGCCACCTTCAGTGACCCACTCCTCACGAAATCGTATGTGACGATACCAGCTTGCGTCACCACACTCTCAAACGTCTGGTGTCCCCCAGAGTTGACTATACTCCTTACTAGTGGAGTTAGTCCCCATATATAACGCTCAACCCTCTTTGACTCTGGGGTGACCAACCATGGCACTAATCGCGACAATTCATTAAATCGGTTTGTATAACCTAAGTGGTCTGCCCCCTGCATCTCCAGGTTCCACAAATCGTTTTCTAACTTTTGCAGTTCGTTTTTCGGGCAGAAATGTTCCAGTACGAGAGCCTTGAGCTCTGTCCAGGTCATGCGGTTTGTCGCCGCCTGACCGCGAGTCTGCACTATGGTGTTCCACCATGTCAAGGCATGGTCCGTGAACGTGCAGGTAGCATACTTAACAATGTAATCCTCAGGGCAGTTGCTGATGTTCACAACAGCCTCTATTTTCTCAATCCACTTAACCAACCCATTGGGTCCCTCAGATCCGCTAAATTCTAGGGGTTTGCACAACATAAAGTCTTTGATCGAACATCCCCTGGATGCAGGAATCGGTTCAGTATGGTTCGTCTCTACAGTAGGTATAGGGCCATTACTGTCTGTATCGACCACCCTAGGCGGTGCGTCATTAACGGAATCGTGTTATCATTCCGTGGAGGATTAACATTTTGTTCCCCGTCATTATTGGTGGTCGTTTGATTGCTCGGAGGGGTTGGATTGGCCGAATTGTTAATACTGGCGGCGATGCGCGATACTATATCCGGTATCGCCGCCTCTAACTGTTGAGCAATCAAACGACTCACGTCCACTTCCGACAATTGGGCTGAACATTTTGGTGCCATTCTACACAACATTCAGAAAAATATATATAATTAATACAAGTTCCAATCATAAAACACAACAAACATTCCATTCATTAATAAACATTAGTACATATTACATCCATGTCAGTTCACATACTTTCCTGTCATCATTACATAAGTTAAGTTTTCATACAAAGGGCCTATGTCGGCATCATCTCGACATAACCCGCAATGGGTCAGTGATTGAATGATACCCAAAAGTATCTAAAATGATATATCCCAAAAGAGACCCCCCTAAGGGCCAGTGGTTGTATTATAACTACCCAAGATTCACTCTATGTTAGCATCACCACTAACTGCTTACACAGAGTATCAAAAAGCGGCCCCTGACTACCTCCACCCTAACATGATCTAATCACGGTGGTATACCAACCACACCAACACCGCCGCCATCCCCACAATCACTGCCATTAAACCCCGGATCCGTGTTTCCATCCGGTCAATCAACCCCAGGGAGTAGGCGTCCTCCCTCCTCAGCTGCGCGATCGCATGCTGGCTGTCCAGTATGCAATCCACCAAGTGATTCCTCCTCTGAATACCCACCGTCAAGGCGGTGGTGTGCTCATTCATCCGCTCGGTGAGCACCCGGAGCCACGCCGCCTCGGTGGAGGGACGCTCATCCCTCACTGGCCTGGGGGTACCCCACACAGGTGGCGGCACAGGCCCGGGCCGGGGGTGGGAGGACTCGCCTCTATGGTAAGTGGATCTGGGTGGGGTAAAGGTAGGTGGAACATACGGGACACTGATCCGCGCCGTGAGGCGGGGACCGGGTCTGGGAGAGGTGAGGGTGACCTGAGGTGCGGGTGGGGTGGGAGACCTGGTAACCCTAGCAGGGGAGGACAAGCTAGCACTCCTAAGGCTAGTCTCAGAAGGCTCGGTGCTGGAAGCTAAGCGTACACTCCTAGAGTCCCAGAACTGGCCTCCTCCGGGTCCTCCTCTACAGATAAACTTCGTGATCTTGACATGCTTACCTGTACAAAATTTAGCAAACATATAGTGCTTTTCATAATGTAAATCCTAATTAAATTAATATACACACATTTATACAACCTTGTCACATAAAAATATTATCATATACTTACACATATGTTGCCGATTTTACCTATTAAAGTCCCCCGTGACTTCCTCTGAATTCCCTCGTGCGGACAAGTCTGTTATTATGTTCCGGACCATAATAACTCACTTGTCCATCCAAGTTCATCCAGACCTCGTCACAATAATTTATTAGTTGATATTCAGATCCTATAATACTTGAGCTACTGGTTATATTTTAGGTATCTTTTAAAGACATCCTAATTCTTTATAACCAATGGCTCTGATACTAAGTTCTGTAACACCCCGTAACCGCAGCGGAAACGTACACCGGATGCAACAGACACATCTGATATCAACAGCATTGTTTATAAAGAAAACACCACTACATTAATTTAAACGAATTACATTGTTCCGAGTTTCGTTACCATCTAGGTGTTATCACATAAGTTTTACCGATAGTACATTACATATTTAATGCAAAATATAGATCCTTAATCTTCCACAAAATAGCACACATCATCAAGCACGTATCACTCATTCCAATTTGGGTGTACCTAGAAAGCATGTAAAGGAAACGGGTCAACTACGAATAGTTGGTGAGTTTCACTGATTTAAATAAACATTGACAATTTATTATAATAAATCATATATTAGCGATATAATTATGCTGAGCCCACAATTGAAACCTCTGACTATCACAACAATCCCCGTGGCATATCCCCCGCCACGGACCCGTGACATATCCCCCGTCCACGGAACTGCCCCAAACCGCTATGTCTAACATTACATAGCAAAATATATATAACACCCAAAATAGACATGTGCAACTGGCTGGGAAACATCAGCAAATCCATGCCGGACCAGTTGGGTTTGTCAGACCAATAGTACTATTCACACTCTACCGGCTTTTAGCTAATCACTCGTGTTGCGGGGCCTTACAATGTTAGCAACTCAGACAATTACCATCTTAGTACATTTCCGTAAGATTCCCGTACAATAAAACATATATAAATACATTCATTTCCATGCGATCGGCATGTACTTAAACATTTTGATATAAACATGCTTTCCGCCCCTGGAAAATATTTAAAACAGTTCAGTAAAAGGGGCTCGTGAAACTCACCTTTTTGTGAGCGAAGATGTAATACTGTGCACAGCTACCGGTCCGGATCTGTAATACGATCCCTAAGTCGTTACTATACAATTTCTATTAATATATCTTAAATTCGTGTTAACCGGTACGTCCGGTGACACTGTTAACCCAGTACCGTACACGATCCGGGGACAATGTTAACCCCGATACACTTCTCAGGACTTAGATTGTGATATCACTTAGAGTTTTTTAGTCAAAACTACCATTAGTTCGTTTCTCGTTTTGCGTGCCTAGCACGGTTATTCGTCTTTATGCTTTCAAAAATGAGTTTGGCCACATACGACCTGAAAATAGTTTTTATTGATATTTTAATTAAAGTGGTGAAATTAGAGCTCGGTTTAGACACCCCGTTTGGCCGCGGGGCCCGTTTCCGTCTTTTATATACCGGAAACGACTAAATCGGGTAAAATTACCCAAATCATCCGAATTATTTTCGGATGATTTATTTTTACTTGATTAACTTAGTTTCATGAAAATAGTCCATTTTTAGGGTTTTTATACACCAGTCAGCTCGCTTAGGCGAACTTTGCCGGTTTACGCGTTTTAAGCTTTAAAAGTTTGTTTTTTATGTTCTGTTTATCACAAATAAATATCCGTTTAGTCTCGGATCTTGAAATTTTGCACAATTCAGTTTTTGACAGTAAGGAATTTATAAAAATATTTCCAGATTTAATCTCTATATTTAACATTTATTTATCTATTTTTAAACGTCATTTAAACACCAAATACGTCGAAAATACCAAATGACCTTAGAAAAATCCCAAATTTTTCTTGGATGACCCCGGCCATCCACATAGTCCCCTGTAATTTTTCCAGAACCCAAATCTCATTTTTCATGCCATTTTTACCAAAACCGAGCTAGAACCCTAGAACTCGTTTTACCGAAAAGCCTACTTAGACTTCTCCAATGGACCTGAAATTTTGTGTGTGACTTTTATATGTTATAAAAAGCTTATCTAAATGTTTCCAGAATTTTTCATGATGTTTAGCTATTTTTCACCATTTTTAGCCAAAACCGAGCATTAAATTCACCAAATATTCATCCTTTATCCAAAAATTACCCAAAATTTCACAGATCTCATATTTTCAAGTGTAGATCATCTCTGTGAAATTTCATGACTCAACTCTAAGTCTACCACAATCTGTCCAAATCTTACAAATCATACGAAAAACCGAACTACCTTGTGTTTCTAGCTTTAGATCGCAAAGATCTTGCTTTCTAGCTTTTGCTAGCAACTAGATACAACACCTACAAGCACAACAACACCACACCAAGCAAGTATACCCACAATCAAGCTATTTCTTTCATGGTTTCGGTTAAGACATCAAAACAAAGATTTTAACCGTAAAAATTCGTTTTTGACTCTTTTAACTCCTTTCTTGGACCAAGATCCCTTGTATAACTTGTATACATCACTTGATCATGCAAGAATCGGTTTCATCTCGGGTTTTCACCCATTTTTCATTTGAAACCTCATTTTCTCAAGATTATGGAATCAAAACTATGAATTAATCATTATAACCATGTTTTTACCTTGTGTTTCTTGCTTAAAAATCAAGGATTTAGGATGAATGTATGTAGGGTTGAGAGGATTTGGAGAGTTGGGATGTTAAAAAAAAAATGAAATGTTTTGGTGTGTGTATTGGACCGATTGGTCCATGTAAGGTGTGGGGTGGGGCCCACATCTTCAACCTTGGCCACACATTTGGATTGTGTAATCCGAATAATGTTGTGGATAATCTGGTTCAGTTCGTTTTTCGGTTAAACACTTAATTCGGCTTAAAACGAGGCTAAAACGGTCGTTTTTCGGCTTAAAAATAAAATTTATATAAAACCGATTTAAAAACTTTAAAAACTTAAACCATGACATTTATTGACTTAACACATCATATTGTCGGTAATTGTGCATCTTTTTCGGCTTGATCGATCGTCTCTTGCTTGGTTTGATGTTAAAGGTTTCGTTTATCGTACCGACGTACTAATAAATCGAAATCCTTTTTCTGTGCTATAATTCACTTATCCCGAAGCTTTAATACTTCGTACACATCACTAAACATTATATATTTCGTCTATAATGTAATCCCCGATTCGTTCGGGTTTCAATAACCGTTCATCGATTAATCGTAATTTCAATACGACTAGCTGTATATTCGAGTATAATTCGTACTGTGAATCTTATATACTCGTATAAACACATTATAATTCATATATTCAGTATTGAATAACACGTAAATAGTATATTCCGGCTAGGGTATACCTGAATTTGCCGGAATCGTTACAGATGTACAACGTGTTATACATCACATGGATTTGGCAACAAAGGTTTCTTTTGTAAATTTTTTAATTTCTTCTTTTTAGTTACACCCAATCTGTCAACAAGTAGTATTCCTAAAGATTTGTATCCAGGTACAGAAGTTGGACGAAGTTCAGCTTGATTAATGTCATATGCATTATTCTTAACTTGAGATACAACTAATTTTTGAACAAATGTAGGAGCAGTTGCTACTAGTTTTTTTAATTCACTTTTCTTTGAAACTATTGATGATCTTGAGACATCAGTTATATGACTTGAACCAACTGTTTTAGTGTTTACACCAGTTGTTTTGAGTGAATTATCAGTTGTTTATGAAAGTGCTGATGAATAGTGATCAACAACTGATCTTTGAGCCTTAAATCAGCAAGTGAAGTTGGTTTGAATTCTTGTGATGCATTCGTTGTTTGATACTAGTTTCCTATTTCATCTTGACTAGGAAGTTTTAGTGGAATGGCATTTGGTAAATAAACTGATGAAACTCGTATTTGAAAAATCGCTTCTTCCGAACGTTCACCAACACAGTTGAAAGGAGTTACTGAAGTATAATTTTGAGGTTGTTCAATATGATTATACCCAATACCAAACTTCACATTGTTGTTTGATTGCTTACCTAGCAGCATTTGAAATCCTTTAGTGGATTCAATCCATTTACCACAATTCACTTGAGATTGTTCTAATGTTTTGTTGCATTCATTGTACTTTCTCAACAAATCTCTTGCAAAAGCATTTTTTTCTGATAAAGCATGTTTTATTTTTAAAATCTCATTTTCTTTTTCATTTAGTTTGACATTTATATCACTTTTAGATTTTAAAAATGTTGATTGAAGTTCAGTGACTTGTTTGATTAGTTTTATGTTTGCAAGTTTAATGTTTGGAAATGCAATGATACAATCATTTAAGCACAACTTTTTACAAATCTTAGGTGTTACCTCATCAACAAAAGTTTGGAAAACCTTCTCAGCAGTAGTTAAGGCTTTTTCTGAAACATCAGACTGGATATCATAAAGATCTTACTTTCCTTCATTGAGCCACCCATGTCCTCTCCAAATTGATATATGTGAGGATTGAAAATTAAAGTATTCAACTTTTAAGTAAATTACTTAATCTGTCTCTTACCTAGTTAAGTTACATGATTAGTTCTTATAATTTGAAAAGACTTCTTTAATCATAATAGAAAAGTGAATAGAAATTAACGTTAATATCCATACTCGTTACAAAATTAAAAGCAAAAAACCCAAACCTATTATTTTAAAGCATTAGTACCCAAAGATATTACTTTACTAAAACCACATACAATATCGATGTAGTTGTGCCAAAAAAACAAAGTATTTTTTTGCGGGATATGGTGAAGAAAGAAATTTAAAGGAAGTAGAGAAGAAGATTGTGTCATGGAATTTGTGACAAATAAAGTCTTGGCCTACCCCTACGATAAACATTTACGGTAATAATGAGAAGATGAAGATTTGATCATCAAGATTTTAAAAGATAATTAATCAATATTTTTTTCTACTCACATGACACTTGCACAAAACTCATCATAAATTCTAATCTACTTCACTTAATATTAACACCTATTCATCACCCTTCATTCTACACGTCAGCATTACATGGTATTATTGCATTAAGTTTCTTTGGGGCAACCCCATTGTCGCAAATTAACATGTTGTGTAATTTTATTATGGGTTCATTTTAAAGTGGAAACTAGAAACTACAACAATACTGGTGCTAATCTTTAATATTTTTTAAAAGAAGAAGAAGAAGAAGAAGAAGAAGAAGAAGAAGAAGAAGAAGAAGAAGAAGAAGAAGAAGAAGAAGAAGAAGAAGAAGAAGAAGAAGAAGAAGAAGAAGAAGAAGAAGAAGAAGGAAAATGGGAGGAAGAGAAGGAAGAGGAAGAATAAGAGAAGAGAGGACGAGGAGGAGGAGAAAAAAGAAGAAGAAGAGAAGAGAAGACGAGGAGGAGGAGGAAGAAGAAGAAGAAGAAGAAGAAGAAGAAACTGTACCTAATCAAACATTATTCCACGTCGGTAAATCAGTGGCTAAATATCATGATATGTGCCAACATAATGATGCCTCTTTTGTAAGAACAGTTGCCCTCGAGCAACCTAAAATGAATTTAATTAACTTCTCTAATCAATTTTATACAAATGTGATTTGGATAAACGTTTTAAATAGATTTATTTGTGATGCTTACCACCACGAAGAAGATCCTCCAATTTTCGTTATGCATAAATTCATACCCAAGGAAGAGTTCTCTAATTTGGATGCAGTATCCTATGGATTTAACAAGGTTCGGATGATGCGCTCTTTCAACATTTCTCAATTAAATTGTATTCGTGAATAAGTTCCATAAGTTCATCTTGCTCTAATAAAAATTTATATGTAACATCAGCATCAGGGCCGACCGTGGGAAGGCGGGAAAGGGTGATCGTCCCAAAGCGTATCACCCAAGAAGGCCCGAAATTTTATATTTATACATATATATATTTAATAAAAGTACATTTGTATTCTTAATAGCTAAACTCAATTGCATAAATCATTTAAGCCCATTTTTATTAAAAAAAAAAGTATTATGCACTGCCTGAATGCTAACCCAATTACCCAGTATGCCCAACTTTTTACCCGCCGTTGGCCCAGAAGTTTTTAAAATTTCTCAGAGATGGCCCTGATCAGCATATGAGTCGCTTTGGAATGGATTCCTATCCTTCCGTGAATGTTGAAAAACTAAACAGGTTTTCTTTCATTCCAATAAGCTAATATTAATAGTGAAGTAATAAATGCTTTACTGATCATTTCAAGACCGTTTGGTAAGAGCATCCACAGTGGTGGTGAATCGGTGCTTTTCCAAATTTGCAATCCTTCATGCTTTGATATTTCGGTTATACCCTGTAAATAGCAAGCTTAATTGCCTAATTTTATTTATGTCACTATATTTTGACATATAAATATATAATTAACAATATACATAATTAAAATACTAAAGTTTAGGTTAGTAGAGATGGAATTTCTATAAACATAATTTAAAAAACAAAAGTACGTTTAGGTTTGTAAAGATGGAATCTCGACACCACAACAGCAAACCAAAATTATGGTGAGAGGAAGTCAAAATTATGGACCCTATATCAATCATCTTGTCCAACCATGTCTGGTGTAAGTTCATGTTAGAATGTTTAAAGTCATCAAATGTGAACTCTTTACATCTCCAAGAACGATGTCCTTACCAGGATTTGTTGAACTTGTGCCACATTGGTCTGGAGAGTCGATAAAAAAATGAAGAAAAAAAGTGAATCAAACCTTGGAGTTTTTTTTTTTACACTTGTAGCCTTGTAAGTGTTGAGATATTTTCTAAGTACTTATAGATGGTCTTCAGAAGTTTTGCACTGGCAAAACTTGCATAGGTAGCGAACTAATGCAAACCCTAACAATGTTTTTTGGCGTCCACTCCTAGCGCAAGCAAACTTCACAAGTTCACCTGGGTGTGAAGCGAACTCAAGCTAATTACTTTGCAAATATTCCTTTTCTTGAGTACGCTTCGCATAAGATCAGCGACTTGTGGAGTTCGCTTGCCACACAAGAACAACATTGTCTATACAAGATGTTACAAAAAGCGACGAGAAATACTTAGCTATATCCTGAACCACCTACCAATCCAAAAAATTTTCCACGGGTGACCTTACTACGTACTGCTTTCTTTTGACAAGGAAATACATATGACTATAGACATGTGCCATAACCATGCATCAATGTTATTACTTTTGGGACAAATAACGATAAATATGTGAATTGACATGTGATTTTGTAATATAAATGACTCAAATTAAAACACATTTGCAAATGCGCTAACCAAAAAAGGCCTAGAACAAAAAAAAAATTGACATTGGAAGTCCAAAAAGTCAGACAGATCTGACATTTACCGATAAATAAGTAAGCATAATGCATTTGAACTCATAAAACTTGATAAATTATGTCTAGGGATTCAATCATGTAACGGTTAGTTCAAAGCCAAATCGCTATGATCACATATATGCACATACAACATTCATGAAAACATAGTCTATACCTGAGTTTTGTTTTGTCACTAAAGGAAATACTTATGAGTCCTCCAAGAGATACCCATTATGCCTGATGACTTGGCAGATGTGCCAAATTTCTACTATTTTGTGTCCGCGTTCTCTTTGTAACACCCCGACCAAAGGCGGATTATACATCGGGGCGCCACATATTGTTTCATTACTCGTGACACTATTGGGTGTCAATATTTAATAAATACATTCATTCGCGCACACGCAAAGTAGACAGAAGATAGCATAAATCACATAAGCCAATATATTATAAGGCAAAATATTCGAACAACAATAACTTGTCTTGATACATTTTAATCTAGGTCCAAAATAAAGAAAACTTCCTACGTGTCCTCGAGCTCCAAAACAGCTACTGCAAACCTGAACATGTGTTAAAATAAACGTCAAACACTTGCGTGTTGGTGAGAAATCAAGTTTAATACAATACATAGATAACCATAAATCTGCGCGCAACATGTGTATGTCTGGTTTTCAACAAGGGTGTAATCTGATCGGGACCAACTCTAAGATTCATAAGACTGCCAGTGCTCACAATTGAGCTCACAAACAAGACAAACTGTGCATGTGTAAACAAAAGAGAAAATCATAAACGATAGTTCTCCCGTGTTCATCTAATGGTACCATGAGAACTGCGGAATAGACCGACAAGACGGTTAATGATCCACACATACAAATAAACAGCCAAGTCTACGTCCTCAACACATGGGATACTGCGCGACTAAAGTTCATAAACAGTTTAAGACTCTAAGTTTGTATGAACACATGAACATCCCAAAACATTAAAAAAATAAAAAGGGATTAGGTACGAGATTACTCACTTGATAAACGATGTGAAGATAGGTAAAGCAAGAACCAAACAAGCAAGGTTAACCTATAATTAAAGATTATTGTTTGTTTTAATGTCTTGATTATAAGTTAGCATAATTAATAAGTAACTTAAACAAATTATTATATATAATAGATTACCGGAAAACAGGGCAGAACAGGGAGGAAGACGGAGGCAGAGAGAGGAGACGGCAGAGGACAACGGCAGAGAGCAAAGGAAGAGAAAGATAATAAGTATTTGTGTGTGTAGTGTTAAGAAAATAACATTATTATTTATAGGGAAACCCTAGGGAACACAATCCCTAGAAAAGGGGAAAAGATCTCAAAAAGTAAAAGGTTCCAAAAGCAAAAGATATCAAAAGATATGGCAGCAGGGAAAAAGAGAAAAAGGCTGACAGGGAACAGTAAAAAGGCATGGGCCGGTCAGTTCAAGGTACTGGTCAAGCATGGCAAAAGCAGATCTCAAAAGATAATGTCAGTCACTTTTTTTTCTGCCAACCAATGGGGTTGGTGCGCATGCTGCGCCGAAAGTAACTTTTCAGACATAAAGCAGATTAGGTCAACAGCACAAAAGATAAGACAACACAAAAGCAAACGGCTAGATTAAACAGAAGAAAACTCAAAGGGTTTAGCACGAGAAGGCTGACACAGAAGGTCAAGAGAGCGCGAGCGCGAAGGCAGACGGAACCAACCTTAACGCGTCGCGGAAAGAACTACATTTCTAAGCGCGCCGCGGGAAGAATCACATTTCTTAGCGCGCCGCGGGAAGAACTATAATTCTTCGCGCGTCGAGGGATGAACTACGATTCTTAGCGCGCTGCGAGAAGAACTACAAATCCTTAGCGCGTCGCGGGAAGAACTACCGTTCTTAGCGCGCTGCGAGAAGAATTACAATTCTTAGCGCGCTGCGAGAAGAGTTCGTCTCGCGTATCGCTGAAACAGGTGGTCTTCACGCAGGATTCCTTGTAAGGGGTCTGGCGCGTGGAGCTGCGCAGACAACCTTAGGCGGGAAGGAACAAAGGACAAGCAAAGAGTTAGAAGAAAAAGAGGGAAACAAGGCGTAAGGGCGGGACGGCGACAAGAAGGAAAAGAAGGCGGAAAGAGAGAAGAAGAGGGACGGGACGGCGGAAAGAAAGAGAGAGAAAGAGGCGGGAAGGAAAATATATATTATTATTAAAAGTAAAAATATAAGTATAAATATTAAATCATAAAAGAAAGAGATCGGGTCAGAGAAACGGGTACCTGGGTCGGGTCGGATCGGGGCAGATGTCACAGTCTCCCCTACTTTAAGAAATTTCGTCCCGAAATTTATCTCGAAGTAGGTTGCGCAGAGAACAGGTGCGGGTACTTGATCTTCATTTGATCTTCCCTTTCCCATGTAAACTCGGCTCCGCGCTTGGACTCCCAACGAACTTTAACAATAGGGATACGACTGCGCTTGGTTTGCTTTACCTCGCGATCCATAATCTCAACAGGCTTCTCAACGAAATGCATAGTTTCATCAACTTGAACTTCATCAAGTGGAATGTGAAGGTTCTCGTCAGCTAAACACTTCTTGAGATTGGATACATGGAACGTTGGATGCACATTACTGAGCGCGGGCGGCAGGTCAAGTCTGTAGGCAACTTTTCCCACACGCGCGAGAATCTTGAATGGACCAACATAACGAGGAGCAAGCTTACCTTTCTTCCCAAAGCGGACAACACCTTTCCAGGGCGACACTTTGAGGAGAACAAGATCACCAACTTGAAATTCGAGAGGCTTCCGCCTACGATCTGCGTAACTCTTCTGTCGGCTTCGGGCAGTCAGCAGATGATCACGGATCTTGGCGATTTTATCGGTTGTCTCTTGAACAAGTTCGGGTCCTGTGATTTGAGTTTCACCCACTTCGCTCCAACAGATCGGGGAGCGGCACTTACGACCGTAAAGTGCTTCAAATGGGGCCATACCGATACTGGAATGATAGCTGTTATTATAAGAGAACTCAATCAAAGGCAGGTGTGAATCCCAATTACCTCCAAAATCAAGAACACAAGATCGGAGCATATCCTCAAGAGTTTGAATAGTTCGCTCAGACTGACCGTCAGTCTGGGGATGATATGCCGTACTCATGTCCAAGCGAGTTCCTAGCGCAGATTGGAGAGATTTCCAAAAGCGAGATATAAAACGGCCATCGCGATCGGATATGATGCTCAAAGGAGTACCATGGCGGCAGACAATTTCCTTGACATAAAGCTGCGCGAGTTGCTCAACACGGTAGTTTTCACGAATGGGCAGGAAGTGAGCAGACTTAGTCAAACGATCCACTATTACCCAAATGCTATCATGTTTGCTTGCTGTCAAAGGTAACTTGGTAATAAAGTCCATCGCTACACATTCCCATTTCCACGTAGGAATTTCTGGTTGTTCGAGCAAACCAGATGGGCGTTGGTGTTCAGCTTTTACCTTAGAACAAGTCAGGCATCTAGCTACGAACACAGCAATATCCTTTTTCATACCGGGCCACCAATAAGTAATGCGCAAATCCTTGTACATCTTATCAGCGCCAGGATGAATAGAATACCGAGATTTGTGCGCTTCACTCAGGATATCAGCGCGAAGATTCTCATCAAAGGGAATCCAGATGCGATTTAGATAACAAAGAATTCCACTCAGATTAGGGACAAAGTGCGCTTCCGCGCCACACGCTAACTTGGCGCGAAGATTACCATTACTGATGGATGCGCGCTGCGCGTCGCGAATGCGTGATTCAAGATTGCTCTGAATCGGCGCAAAGTGAAGCTGGGTGCGCGGCAAGATGCAGTTAAGTTGGCAGGGTTTTCGGCTGAGCGCGTCGGCTACCACATTAGCCTTACCAGGATGATACCGGATCTCACAATCGTAATCGCTGATGAGTTCGTTCCATCGGCGTTGTCTCATGTTAAGTTCCTTTTGATCAAAGATATGCTGAAGGCTTTTATGGTCAGTGTAGAGGATACACTTAGTACCATAAAGGTAGTGTCTCCAGATCTTCAAGGCAAAAACAACTGCGCCTAGTTCGAGGTAGTGAGTTGTATAATTCTTTTCATGAACCTTGAGTTGCCTTGATGCGTAAGCGATAACCTTGCCTCGTTGCATAAGAACACAACCGAGACCTTGGTTGGATGCATCGCAATACACGACAAAATCTTCATTACCCTCAGGTAGCGCAAGAACAGGAGCTTCACACAACAGCCGCTTGAGCGTCAGAAAGGCTTCTTCTTGCTTCGAGCCCCAAATATATGGTTTACCTTTGTGCGTTAGAGCTGTTAAAGGCAAAGCGATCTTCGAGAAGTTCGAAATAAATCGCCGGTAGTAACCAGCTAAGCCCAGAAAGGAACGGATCTCGGAAGGAGAGGATGGCGTAATCCAGTTCTTGATTGCTTCAATTTTGGATGGGTCGACATGAATACCCATCTTGTGTACAACATGACCAAGAAACTATACTTCATCAGACCAGAATTCACACTTGGAAAGCTTAGCAAAGAGCTGCTCGGCTCTAAGCTTTTGCAATACCAATCGGAGATGTTGCTCATGCTCGGCCTTGGTCTTAGAATACACCAGAACATCATCGATAAACACAATCACGAATTTATCCAAGAAAGGCCTACACACCCGATTCATTAGATCCATGAAAACGGCGGGTGCGTTGGTTAAACCGAAGGACATGACCAAGAATTCAAAATGGCCATAACGAGTTCGAAAAGCAGTCTTCGGAACATCTTCATCGCGGATGCGCAACTGGTGATAGCCAGAGCGGAGATCAATCTTCGAGAAACAAGAGGCACCTTGGAGTTGATCAAAGAGGTCGTCAATACGCGGTAAAGGATACCGGTTTTTAATGGTGAGTTTGTTCAACTCGCGGTAATCAATACACATGCGAAACGATCCATCTTTCTTTTTAACGAACAACACCGGAGCACCCCAGGGCGAAGAGCTAGGGCGAATGAATCCTTTAGCAGTCAACTCTTGAAGTTGGCTGGCCAATTCTTGCATCTCAGCGGGCGCAAGACGGTAAGGAGATTTAGCTACGGGGGAAGCACCAGGGACAAGATCAATACAGAACTCGACTTCACGAGCGGGAGGGATACCAGGAAGATCATCAGGAAAAACTTCAGGGAAATCTGTTGGTACATGTGTGTCAGTAGTTCATAGTCTAGCATTTGTAATCGAGTCTGTAATGTAATTATGTTTTGTTTATGTTTGTTTTGTAATGCGCGAAGTTGTCAACAAGTTCGCTATGGCGAACTTGTTGAATCAGCGAAGTTATTGACAACTTCGCCTATGGCGAAGTTGTCGTGTATATAAACTGTTTCAGACGAAACAGTTTGTGTTGGTCGTTTTAGGGTTTGTTTCAGTGTGTTTCGTATTGTTACGTGTCATCTTCTGTAATAGTGACCGTGAGTCACGTGTTCGGTTATCAATATAACGTGTTTGATTTATTGCTCGTGTGATTCTATCTCTACACTCGTAACTACCTGCGCAGGGATTCCGCACCTGCGTTGTTAGCGATATCTCGTGTACGATCCGACCAGGAACCTACAATTGGTATCAGAGCCAATCGGCTCGATTGTGAGGTTCGGGATTTCACGCGGGTGTAGAAAACGTCTCGTTTGACCTATTCGCGGGACGTGTTTTTGTTGGGATTGAGTTTTGCTAGTGCTTGACAGTCATTTTCAAGCCTTTGCATTGATCGGGAGCTGCTGGATTGACGAAAACAGATCTGAACAAACTTCCCTGTTCATCGGGCGAAGTTACCGTTCATCGGGCGAAGTTACCATTCTTCAGGCGAAGTTGCCGTCGCTGGAATTAGGGTTTTTGGCGAAGATATAAGGATTAGCGAAGTTAACTACAACTTCGCTCACTTCATAAGTTCGCCTTAGCGAAGTTATCCGCAACTTCGCTTCAAACCCAAGTTCGCTCAACTCATAAGTTCGCCAGAGCTAAGCGAAGTTATTCTTAACTTCGCCCAAATCAAGCGAATTTAAGATCTCAGCGAAGTTCTCTTTCAGCGAAGTTAACCTTCAAGCGAAGTTATTCTTAACTTCGCCAACTGAGCTGTTTTAATATTTTTTTGTTTTTCCAGGTTTTTCAGGTTTTTGCAAGGATGTCGTCGATCAATATCTCCGATTTGGTCAAGATGGAGGTAGAAGCGGGGTCTGCCACTAAGGCCCCGAGGCTTATGAAAGGAACTGACTTCGTGGCATGGAAGGATAGATTCATCCAATACATCAAATACCAGGATGCCAAAATGTGGGTGTGCATCCAGGATGGATATATCCCTCCTACTATGCAATACGAAGGCCGTGACGTAGTTAAGAAGTACAGCAAAATGGAGGACGAAGAAAAGAAAATGTACGAGGCCGAAAGCAAGGCCCATGCTGCGATAACAATGGCACTTCCTCAAGAAGTTCTCCATACGTTCCGAAAGTACACTTCTGCAAGAGAGCTTTGGGATGCTCTTGAAAATAGATTCGAGGGGAATGTGGGTATCCGTGCATCGAAGGTAAAACTTTTGAAGACCCAGTTCTCCGTCTTCAAATTTTTGAAGAACGAATCGCTGGATGATATTATCACCAGATACTATCATCTAATGACAGAGCTTAGCAATTATTCGATTGCTTACCGAGAAGAAGAGATCGTTGAAAAACTTCTCGATGCTCTCCCACCGAAGTGGGAAATGTACACCGTTCTTATGAGGGAAGACAGAGACTTTCCTAATTATGATCTTGAAACGGCAGTGAACAAGCTCAGAACTTATGAGCTTAATATGGTTCGAAAAGAAACACCTACAGATCAGATACAAGACCCTGGTATGTATGGTGCAAAGGTTAACTCAGGCTCAAGTTCAAGGCCTGAATCTGCTGCTTATTACTCTAAAGGGGAGTCAGGCTCTGACTCGTCTCATGAAGGAAACGTTTCTGTAAACACGAATGGTGATGTATGTTTCGTTGCTGGAGGATCTAGTACTTCAAAGCCTCAAGCATCCACAAGTAGTTTTTCTGCAAATGCATCAAGCAATAGTTATTCCAAGATGCCTATGAGTGTAAAATCTGCTGAAGAGCAGTTTGCAGTCTATGCATCATTTATTGCTTCCTATGAAAACTACATCCAGGGGAAGATTGTGGACCCTGCTGTTCTGGATGAGGATTATGACCAGATCGATGCTAATGATCTGGAGGAGATGGATTTGCAATGGCAAATGGCCATGATAGTGAGGCGAGTCAAGCGTTTCATGAATAAGACGGGGAGAAAGTTTGTTGGTGGTCGGCCCGGGTTCGACAAGTCCAAAGTAAGGTGCTATAATTGTCAACAGTACGGGCACTTTGCCAAGGAATGCAGAAATGAGAGGGTTGAACGAGGACAAGGTCGACCTACACAACACTCAGGAGTTAACAGAGAGATAAATGCCATGTTGACCAGAGAGGCAGGAGAGTACAACTGGAATCAACGCTCAAGTGGTTCTGGTGAGCAAGCAAACATGGCTGAGTCTGAAGCTGAAGAATGTGAGAAGGTTGAAGAAATTGAGAAAGCAAATGAAGAAGAAACCGCTTTCATGGCAAATGACAAAGATAATCGCTCCGAGGTAAGTCCTAAAACTATTTGTACTAGTTGTGAGAATTTGTCTGAGCAACTTAAAACAATAACTGATCAGTATGTCCATTTAGATGCTGACTTTAAAACTATTAAAGAAGATCACCATTTTACGAAAGCAAGAGAAACGAGTTATAAAATTAAAATAAAAGCATGTGAAAAAGACTTTCAAAGCTTAAAAATTAAACTTGCTGAGAAAATTGAAATAATTGATCTTAGTTATGAAGTTTTGGAGGAAAAAACTAAAATGATTGCTGATCGGGATAAACAGATTGCTGACCACCAGGTAAAGGTGGTGGAACTGAACCGCAAACTTGAGCAGTTCAGGAATTCCTCGGCCATCCTTGATCACCTCGTGAGTGATCCAGGTACCTCTGCAAAGAGGGGAGGAATCGGATATCACGAAGTTCCACCACCCTTTAACCACAACTATACTTATAATCCAAGTGTTCAGAAATCTGTTGATTTCGAGGTTTCTCAGACAACTCCTATCAAGATTACAAGTGTTGAACCAAGTGTTAACTGTGGCGAAACAAGTTCGCCTGTTTCTAGTGTGAATATTTCTGTTTCAAGTCCAGTCTCATCAGATTCGGATAAGTTGTCCGAATCTGGTCAGACAAAAGAGAAGGTAGGTTTACCCACCGATGGAGATAAAAAAGAGTTCTCCACTCAATCCGTACGTCCCACCTTATGTGAGACGAACGGCTGGTAACACTGCCTCTACATCCAAACCAACATTTGACAAGAAAATGGAGAGTCGATGTTGCTTTAGATGTAACAAGTTAGGACATCTAGTTGCAGATTGCCCTTTGAAACCGAGATTTAGAGATGTAAAGACAAATAAAAATGAGAATAAGCGTCATTTTGTTCCTGCTAAAAATGAAAACTTTAAAAAATGCCAAAATATAACGAATTCAAGTTTTCATAAAAACCAACCTCATTTTTACAACCAAACCTCAAGATATAACACTTTCAATTCTCAAAGGTTTGGAAGGCATTACACCCAATCTGCAAGGAGATACCCTAACAGGACTTACAGAAATTATCGAGTCTCTAACTTGAGAAAGCCAGGGTACGGGACGTATCGATCCAAGACCAATTGGTCTTGGGTCCCAAGATTCTAACTCTTTGTTTTATTGTGCAGGAACAGTTGAACAGGGCTGCAAACAATCTTTGGATTGTAGATAGCGGCTGTTCCAGGCACATGACAGGCAACAAACACTTGTTGCAAGACTTAAAACCTGTTCAGGGAGCTAGAGTTAGTTTTGCTGGTGAAAGCGGAGGAAGGATTACCGGTAGAGGAACTGTGTCGAATGGGAGAATGACACTTGAAAATGTAAACTTTGTGGAGGAATTAAAGCACAATCTGCTGAGTGTGTCGCAGATCTGTGATAAAGAATACACTGTCCATTTCACTTAGAATGAAGCGATTGTATTGAAGCCTGGTTTTCATATACCAGAAGAATGGATAGTAATGAAAGCTCCACGTGAAACGAATACATACGTGATGGATATGAGGTCTACTGAAATGGCCACCGGAGAATCCTGTTTAATGACAAAGGCAAGCGAATCAGAATCAGAACTATGGCACAGGAGAATGGGACATATTCATCTTCGTAAGATGAACTTCATTGTCAAAAATGGGCTTGTGATGGGCGTTCCCTTAAAGAGTTTTAACTTTGAAGATAAATGCATTGCGTGCAAGAAGGGAAAACAACACAAGAAAAGCCATCTCACCAAGACGATCAACTCAATTGCTGGTACTCTAGAACTACTTCATATGGATCTCTTCGGTCCGGTGAATGTACAAAGTCTAGGTGGTACTTCTTATTGCTTGGTGATAACTGATGATTACTCGCGATACTCGTGGGTATATTTTCTGAAAACGAAAGACGAGACGACTCAGATGGTGAAGAATCTAATTACAAAAGTAGAGAACGTCATGAGTAAATCAGTTAAATTCATCAGAAGCGACAATGGGACAGAGTTCAAGAACTTTGAGATGGAAATCTTTTGTCTTCAGAAGGGTATTGAGCATCAATACAGCGCTCCGTATACTCCACAACAGAACGGAGTAGCTGAAAGGAAGAACCGAACGTTGATTGAAGGAGCCAGAACTATGCTGGCAGACTCAAAGCTTCCTGTGATGTTCTGGGCTGAAGCAGTTGCTACAGCCTGCTATGTTCTGAATCGGGTGTTAACCGTTAAGAGACTTGGAAAAACCTGTTACGAGCTTATGCACGGAAGGAAGCCCAACTTGTGCGGTCTTGAACCTTTTGGGTCTCCTTGTTCGATTTTGAAGACTAATTCGAAATTTGGTGAAGTAGCTGATGAGGGAATCCTAGTCGGTTATGTTGTTGGGACTCCCAACAGACGGGTCTTCAATACGACAACTTGCAAGGTGGAGGTGGTTTGTAACACCGACATTACTAGTTACCAACCGCCAAAACCAAGCAATGGACCTGCTGAGCTGTTTGACTATGTTAAACTTTTTAAGTCGTTTAACGTACCTACTTTGGAAATTTCTGAAGAAGACGAAAGAGCAGTGACGAAGATGATTTTTGATGAGGAAGAGGAGGTAGTGCAACATCAGATGACAGAAAAATCTCAGCCTTCCACATCAAACCCTATCGATACCCCTGCGGCCTCAACTGAAGATGAGTTTATTAATCCTTTTCACTCTCAGCCTGAAACTACCATAGATGAGATCTCTTCAAACTTGGAAGACAATTTGCATGTCGGTGCTGTTCCGACCACGAGAATTCACAAAGATCACCCATTGGAGAATGTTATAGGTGATGTGACCTCTAGTGTACAAACCAGAAGTAGCTTGAATGAGCACACCTGTGTTTATACAAGCATTAAAGATACAGGTATCATGAACGAATGTTTGTACTCTTGCTTCATAAGCCAAGTCGAACCGAAGAATTATCAAATGGCTTTAAAGGACAGCTCGTGGGTCGAAGCCATGCAAGAAGAGTTGGCTCAGTTCAAAAAAATGGAAGTTTGGACTTTGGTTGAAAAACCAAAGAATGTGCATGCTATAGGCACGAAATGGGTGTTCAAGTGCAAGAGAGATGAAAAGGGGATTATCGTGAGAAATAAGGCGAGGCTGGTTGTTAAAGGTTTTAATCAACAAGAGGGTATTGACTACAATGAGGTTTTCGCTCCTGTTGCCCGGTTAGAAGCGATTAGATTGTTTTTGGCGTTTGCTGCATCTAAAAAGATGAAGGTGTTTCAGTTGGATGTGAAGAGCGCGTTTCTTAACGGGAAAGTTGATGAGGTTGTGTTTGTTGAGCAACCTCCGGGTTTTCCTGACCCAGACTTTCCGGATCACGTATACAGGTTGAGCAAGGCGTTATATGGGTTACATCAGGCACCTCGTGCCTGGTATTCAACGTTATCGGACTACTTGCTGGAAAATGGTTTTGAAAGAGGATTGATTGACAGTACGCTGTTTGTGAAGAGAGAAGGATGTGACTTCTTACTGGTTCAAGTCTACGTGGATGATATCATTTTTGCTGCATCAAGAGTATCCATGTGTCAGGATTTTGAGGCTGTCATGAAGAAACGATTCGAGATGAGTGCTATGGGTGAACTAACCTTCTTTCTAGGATTGCAGGTTGATCAGAAGAAGGATGGGATGTTCATTCATCAAACAAAGTATGTTCATGATGTGCTGAAGAGATTCAAGATGGAGGACAGTTCTCCATATGACACCCCAATCTGCGTCAATCACAAATTGGGCGCTGAATCAGATGGTGACGCAGATGTGGACCCTACTCTGTATCGGGCGATAATAGGTTCATTAATGTATTTAACTGCTTCTAGGCCCGATATAATGTTTTTTGTTTGTCTTTGTGCTCGTTTTCAGGCAAACCCAAAGGAATCTCACATGAAAGGTGTGAAGAGGATTTTGCGGTATCTTAAGGGCAAGCCGAAACTAGGGTTGTGGTACCCAAAGGGAGGAGACCTTGAACTGGTGGCGTATACAGATTCTGATTATGGTGGCTGTAATCAGAGTCGGAAGTCAACAACAGGAGGCTGTCAGTTTCTTGGAGGAAGATTAGTTTCCTGGCAGTGCAAGAAACAGACATCAGTTGCAATTTCAACATGCGAAGCTGAATACATGGCAGCATCCAACTGCTGCTCTCAGGTTTTGTGGATTCAGCAACAATTGCGCGACTATGGTCTGAATTTCTTACTTACTCCTATTTTAATTGATAACACTGCCGCCATCTCAGTAATTAACAATCCCGTGAAGCACAGTAAAACTAAGCATATTGACATTCGTCATCACTTCATACGGGATTGTGCTGAGAAGAAACTGATAAAGATCGAAAAAGTTGATACACTTGAAAATTTTGCTGACTTGTTTACAAAAGCGTTTGATAAATCCAGATTTCAAAACCTAATTGAACTAAACGGGATGATCAATCCCGAGTAACCATGTCTTTGTAAAAAAAAAAAAAAAAAAAAAAAAAAAAAAAAAAAAAAACATGGGTCATTTTTGCTTAAAATTAGTCGGTTACCTCAGTTTGATGGACATATCCTAGGATATGTTTTGGTCCTCGTTTCAACGTAGAGAATGAGGATAGCCATTAACTGGAAGACTGAAAGTGACCGGGGCAGCTATGACGTGTGTTCTTTCAGTTGCTGAAAATTAGTCGGTCATACTTAGTAAGAAGGACACATACTTGTATGTGGTCGGTCCAGTTGATCCATTGGATCTTCAGGATAGCCGTTTACCTGACGACTTTGACGTGATTGGGGCGATTGAATTTAAAGTTTTTTTTTAAGGGAAATGAAATTAATTTTCAAGTCTGTTACTTCGTATGAAGTTCTATGCTGTGTTTAACAGAAAATCGATCCAACCTTGGAAAATGATATATATACTGATCGTGTGTGCTTAACTAGTGAAGTTATTAGGCTTAAAAGGCTTTAGAACAGTCATTGTATGTCATGGTAATTTTTATGGTGCGTAAAAGTGTATGTGATACTAACTTAAATTTACTCGAATTTACGTGGAAACTCGTTAAGAGTTTTGTATGTCTTCATACATATCTTTTCGAAGGATAGGCAGAAAAGCGACTACCCAGTCATACACGAGCCCGTGAGTGTTCTGATTCCCGTGAAGAAAGCATTTCAAGATACTGCAGTGATCCAGATTCGGGACTTGCAGTGATTTAGTACTCCGAAGTCGATAAAAATGTTTAATTTAAAAAAAAAAATATATATATATATATATATATATATATATATACGTGTATATTTTTAAATACTTATGAGACATAGTAACAATCAAGACTTCTCAAGTCTGGAGTTAGAAGAAAACGGGAGGCAGACATAATGTATCTACAAGATAATCAGACATTATGGGTCGAAGTCAATTCGGGGTGACTTGGGTATAGCCAAATACGCTTTGAGAATAGATAGAAGACATCATTATCTCTGAGATGTTGCCAACTTAAACTTTTGAGCTTAACTGAACCTTAATCCGTATCACAGAAACGATGAAAACCATTTACGTTATTTACATGCTTACAACCTGTGTCTCTATGTCATAATACAGCTAAACACGGATCTAAGTGACAGTCACATCGTTAGTATGATTCCTGTTAGGATCTTTTCTAAAACGTAGTGGTCCCTGACTAGACTGAAATTTGATCCCTTATTTCGTTAAAATTTTTCTAAGTTTTTTGTTTTTTTGTAGTTATATTATTGTTGGTTACTAGATCTTGATCATATTTGTTTAACTCTTTTTGGTAATTTATAAGGTTAAATTCTAGATTATTCAAACTTAAAGGGCTGATTTTGAAAATTACGGGCGAAGTTGTTGAATTCGGCGAAGTTGTGCTTAACTTCGCCTTGGCGAAGTTAAGCGTAACTTCGCCTTGGCGAAGTTAAGCGTAACTTCGCCTGAACCAACTCTGCCCTATATAAGGGATTGTAAACAGTAACAGTATCATTTTTTTTGAATTACCGGCGAACTTGTTCTAAACACCATTACATCCAGATCTTATTCTTCACTTTCGATTTCGATCTTGTGTTCCTAGTTTCTACTATACTCGTGGTATGTGTTGTCAATATCATCCAAACTTACTCGTTCGTTATAGTTTTACCCGGTTCGAGAACTCGGGTCGTCGAACCTTCAAAACCAAGTTTTTCACCTTTGTGTTACGTGTTCATGGACGTCCTTCACGTCTCAATATCATTAATCCATGCCATTCTTCATTGGTGGATCGTTAAATCGGTCCGAAACGTCGGATATAACTTGTTTGAATCTGAACAGTCGCCGGTTCAGATTCAGGCGAAGTTAAGGTTTACGCGAAGTTATTCTCAACTTCGCCAGTGGCTTAAGTTCGCCTTCAGCGAAGTTATCCACAACTTCGCTTGAAGCTTAATTTCGCCTATGGCGAAGTTATCCATAACTTCGCCTTGAACACAACTTCGCCTATTTCAAATTTTTTATAAGATTTTAGACGAAGTTACAGATGAAGCGAAGTTGTTCCCAACTTCGCCTCACCTTTAAATTCGCCTGTACATCACAACTTCGCACATGGTACTCAGCGAACTTGTGAGATGGTTATATGGTCTCTCACTTGATTTGTTTTGTGCAGATATGGCTGCTGTTGGAGGTGCTGGAGGTGATGATGGTGATGAGCAACGACAATTCTTCCCAGCCCATAACCAATACATCACTTTGGATCCAGACGCACGAGGCGTTGAAGACTATAGGGAGATTATCACATTTCTCCAACGATCACGAGTTTTTCACGCGATCACTAATACACTACCCATATCTCTGCCCAACATTCAAGATTTCTGGCAGACGGTGTATTATGATTGCAGACCTGAGCCTCCAGTGATGCGAGCAACTGTCAATGGTCAAGACATACAGTTTTCCTCGGAAGACATACGGTTGGCTCTGCATTTCGGTGATGAAACGAGAGACGACCCAACGGAATTCGTAGCTCCTTTCCGTGACGGAGCTTACTTAAGGATGGGTTATTCGGGTCCGCTGGGGGACTCGCAGAGGAGGAAAGGCTTTCTGCTGGATCAATGGCGCTTTTTGATGCATGTGTTGATAGTATGCATGTCCGGCAGAAAGGCAGGAACAGACGGGATGGGTGCGACGATGCAATCGGCTATGATTGCGCTGACTTACAACCGCAGATATTCTTTTAGTCAGCTAATCTTTTACGAGATTGATCGTCAGAGACGGGCGACGGCGCGCGAGCGTTTTATTATGTATCCTCGGTTTCTACAAATGATTATTAATCATGTCGCTCCGTCTATACCGCAAAGACGCCCTATCAGATACGTTGAGTGCGTAACAAAACGTATCTTTGCTCAGTGCAGAACGTCGAGCACTCGTAGCAACCCTGAGCGGCGTCCCAGGCATACTCCACTTTTCGGGCATCTCATTAACCCGGAGTATGTTCCTGCAGGAGGGGACGAGTTCAGGGATCCGCAACCACATCAGGCGGCAGCACCTCATGCTGTATCAGCTGCGCCTGTTGTATCTTCTGCTGCTGTGCCAGCTACTATATCTCAGGCTATGTCCACTGCTGAACATGTTGATCTAGATGCTGCTTTTAGTGGACATGGTTTGTTTGATATGGATGTCTCGGGTCCTCGGTTTATGGATGTTACCAGAGCAGCTACTTCGGTAGCTGACTCTGATCTAGACGAGACGTTTGCTGAGGCAAGAAGACTTATGGTGTCTCGGGAACAGACTACGGGAAAGAGGCCGAGAACCGTGGAGGAGGATGAGGATGAAGTGGATGAAGAGGAGGCAGTACAGATTGTGCTAAGACGTTCAAGAAGAGAACAGAGAGGGATAGGTTCGGGAGCTGGAGAATCTTCAAGACTAGTACGTTTTGCTCCGCCTGCCTTATCTGGTATGTCTCTTATTCCTACTACTGCACAGGTTACAGCGATCGAGACGTCGGCACCAACAATTGTGTCCCTACCACCTCAACCGCTTAATCCACCGGTGGTAGTTGCACGGTTTGTGGAGTCGACAATCACTTCTACTGCAGGGTTACCAAGTGTACCACCTGCGGTCACTTCTGCTAATGTTCCTCCAACTACATTGCCTACTTCAGATACCGAGAGGATTCTTTCGCTAGAGCGGATTGTTGCTGAACAGTCAAAGACTATTGACCGCCTAGTGGAATCCAATCGACTACAAGCTGCCCTCCTGGTTGAACATGGACGAATAATAGATGCCTTCAAGGATTACTTGGCATCTCAGGGGGAGAAGACGTGTAGGGGCGATGAGTTGAGAACGAAAAGACGAGAAGATCATGACGATGATCCCAATGCACCTTCAGGTGCAGGTGATGAGCTGCCAAGAACCTCTCAGGCTCTTGGAGCCTCCACAACTGAGGGGGAGTCTATAAATGCAGCTGGTGATGATGTTGTAGTTGTGGATGACGACGCTGATGTGGAAGACGTTATTGATGCATTGAAGGAGTTGGATGAGGAGGAGGACGATGAGTTGATGGATGATGATGACGTGTTGCCTATGGATGAGATTGAGAGGATTGGAGAACAGATTAATGTGGAAGATGTATTAGAAGAAGGTGAGATTGTGGATGATTCAGTGGAACATGAGATTCCAGCTGTTGAGAGATCAGAATTGGGGGATGAGAGCGTGATAGAAGATACAGTATGGGAGGAGCAGCCGAACTGGAAAGAAGGCTGTGCTCAGTGGTTTGTTAAAACCAAGAAGCCTGCAGTGCCAACGATGTTCAGAAAGACTTATAATATAAAGGGCTATGCAGAGTCAAAGAAAGGAATCATATGCTGGTTGTACGACAAAGAGCTGAAACTATTTGTGATCAAACGGTACGACGGCATTCAGTACTTTAAGAGATTGTTGAGATCTCTGAATTCCTTACCAGAATGTGAGGTGAAAGATTTAGCGAGATTGGGGCTGATCAATAGAAGTAATGATGATATGGCAAGAATCATTGGGAAGATCGTCTGGAAAGAAGCCATTAAAGACAAAAAGTTTGAACTGCTAAAGCCTCAAAAAGGAAAGTTGATAGAAGACAAAGATCGTGGAATGAGGGCTGACGGCAAACCTTGGATGGTAATGAAGTATAAACCAGTCCGTCATTTGAAAGAAGTACCGATGAAAGTTATGCCCAAGAACGTCCTAAAAGATTTAAAATGGTGGTACGTGGATTGTGAGACAGCTGAGGCGGTAATGGAAGATGAGGATGAACAAGAAGTACTTCGGGTGTACGACCCGATGCATCTTGTTAATCTATCGAAGGCTGATTTGAAAGTGCTCAACGAGAAGAAGATCTTCTACATTCCTGCTTGGAAGGATCAAGCTAGGAAATATCAAAGGGTAGTGTCGGTATGTGTGAGAGAAGGGGCGCACGCGTAGAGGTGAAGATTACAAGACTCAAGATTTAAAGATCAAGATATGAAGCTACTGCCAAGGGGGAGTCTGTTGGTACATGTGTGTCAGTAGTTCATAGTCTAGCATTTGTAATCGAGTCTGTAATGTAATTATGTTTTGTTTATGTTTGTTTTGTAATGCGCGAAGTTGTCAACAAGTTCGCTATGGCGAACTTGTTGAATCAGCGAAGTTATTGACAACTTCGCCTATGGCGAAGTTGTCGTGTATATAAACTGTTTCAGACGAAACAGTTTGTGTTGGTCGTTTTAGGGTTTGTTTCAGTGTGTTTCGTATTGTTACGTGTCATCTTCTGTAATAGTGACCGTGAGTCACGTGTTCGGTTATCAATATAACGTGTTTGATTTATTGCTCGTGTGATTCTATCTCTACACTCGTAACTACCTGCGCAGGGATTCCGCACCTGCGTTGTTAGCGATATCTCGTGTACGATCCGACCAGGAACCAACAAAATCACGCACAACAGGGATATCGCGAAGCTTCTTCTCTTCAGCAGGTTTAACCACATGAGCTAAGAATGCAATACACCTTTTCCTCATGAGCCTTCGGGCTTCGGCGCAAGACATAAGCTTAAGACCACTGGAGGGTTTTTCGCCGTAGATATGAAGATCACCATTTTCTCGAGGTATGCGAATCATCTTCTTGGCACAAATAACTTCGGCGCGATTCTTCGAGAGCCAGTCCATACCAATGATAACATCAAAGCTTCCAAGAGGCATGGGGATGAGATCGATCAGAAAATCGTTTTCGTTAAGGTTAAGCGTGCAATCTTTAATCACAGAGTTAATTAAAACAGTTTCACCGTTAGCCAATTCAACTGAAAAATCTTCTTTTAAGTTATCGCGCGGTCGCGCAAGCTTCTGCTCGAAGGCGCGAGAGATAAAACTTCGATCGGCGCCAGTATCAAAAAGTATAGAAGCATAGAATCCGTTAAGCAAAAATGTACCATTAACTACGTCATTATTCGCTTGCGCTTGGTGCGCGGTTATGTTAAAAGCTCGTCCACGCGTCACTTGGTTTGAAATCTGGTTCACCGGATTCGCTTGCGTAATCTGAACTTGTAGTCTCGGGCACGCGTTCCGGAAATGACTGGGATCACCGCAGTTAAAGCACGATCTGGGTCGTGGGTTTTGGTAGGTTGGTTGTGGGTTCTGCGGGTAGACTGGTGGTGTTGGCGCGATTGGGTTGGCGAGAGGGACTCTACAGTTTTCTGCAAGGTGACCAGCGCGGCCACATCGGGTACAAAGTCGACATGGGACTTGAGGTGGGTGGTGGAGTCTACAGGTTGGGCAAAAGGGGTGGTTTCCTGTGTAAGGTTTCTTAGTTGGCGGGGCAGGGAGTGCGGGATTGGTTAAGGCATAGTTGTGGGCTACAGGAGGTGTTGGGTAAGCTGACAGAGGGTTAGGCGCGTAAACTGGGGGTTGGTAGATGGGTTGCTGGACAATGGGCGGGTTGGTAAGCGCATAGGCCTTGCGCCTGCGCTTGAGGTTGTTACGGTTTGAGGGTTCGGGTTTGGTTTCTGTTGGTTCAGGGGCAGTTTTGGTGGGTTTGGTCTTCTCAGCTCCCCGCAGGAACAGGGTTCCTGCTCTGACATGGTTGTCGCTGAGCACAGCGGCCAATTCGATGGCGTCAGAGAGGGTAACTGGGTTTCTAGCCCATACAGAATCTTGAATTTCCATGGGGAGACCCCCAAGGAATTTCTCTATGGCTCGGCGGGAAGGGGTAACAAGGTGAGGGACAAGCAGGCTTAGTTCATGGAAGCGCGTCGCGTACTCGCGCGCTTCACCGCTGTATTGCTTCAAGTTCCAGAATTCTTCCTCCAGGCGCTTAACTTCGTTGGGAGGGCAGAATTCTCGCGTAAGAATTTCCTTGAATTCCTCCCATGTCATGCTAGAAGCAGCCTCTGCGCCACGCGCATGAGCTACTCCATTCCACCATGTAAGCGCTCTGGATTCCAGGACACTGGAAGCATATAGGGTTCGTCTGTCTGAGGGGCATTGGGTGTGGAGGAAAGTGTTTTCTATCTTCTCAAGCCACTGGAGCATCACGGTGGCTCCTTCAAGACCTGTGAACTTTGGAGGGTTACCCGCGTTAAAGGACTTAATGTTGTAACCAGAGGTGTTGGTATTGTTTTGGCTCAAGGCTTGGGCTATTGCGGCGGCCATTTCCTGGGAACGTTGCTGCGAGCGTCTGCGCGCGGCTTCTTTCTTCTTGAGATGGCGACGAGATAGCGGAGGCATTCTATAAAAATTTTAATTTTAGTTAATATCTTGGTTTTAGCGCAAAGTTTTAATCTCATAAAGCTTGGTTTCGCGGAGTCAGTTACTGTCAAAAGTTAAAGTAAAATAAATGACCCTAAATGCAGACTTAATAAAGGTAACAAATTCGAATCAAGAATCGACAATTCATGTATCACCATGACTTTCCGAATTCCCAATTTAAAATATACGAGCAAACGAGTATTGGAGATTGACGATTCATGTATCACCATGACTTTTCAATCTTCAATATAAAATATACAAGAAAATGAGTATTGGAGGTTGACAATTCATGTATCACCATGACTTTTCAAGTCTCCAACCTCAGAACATAATCGTAAATGGAAATTGAAAATCAACTATTCATGTATCACCATGACTTTTCGGATTTTCAAACCCAACAAACGAATATGTAAGTAAAATCAATAAAAATCGAAATTCAACAAAAATCGAAATATCGCGGAATAAAATCATATACGGCGCAAGCGCGAGCATATTCATAAATAACGAGTAATTAACAATAAGCGCGCAAACATGAGATATCTCTCATGCGCGAGAAGGGACTCTTAGGTATTCTAGGCCGTTACGTCTAACCACCTATCCTAAAGTCAACGAGCTCTGATACCAATCTGTAACACCCCGACCAAAGGCGGATTATACATCGGGGCGCCACATATTGTTTCATTACTCGTGACACTATTGGGTGTCAATATTTAATAAATACATTCATTCGCGCACACGCAAAGTAGACAGAAGATAGCATAAATCACATAAATCAATATATTATAAGGCAAAATATTCGAACAACAATAACTTGTCTTGATACATTTTAATCTAGGTCCAAAATAAAGAAAACTTCCTACGTGTCCTCGAGCTCCAAAACAGCTACTGCAAACCTGAACATGTGTTAAAATAAACGTCAAACACTTGCGTGTTGGTGAGAAATCAAGTTTAATACAATACATAGATAACCATAAATCTGCGCGCAACATGTGTATGTCTGGTTTTCAACAAGGGTGTAATCTGATCGGGACCAACTCTAAGATTCATAAGACTGCCAGTGCTCACAATTGAGCTCACAAACAAGACAAACTGTGCATGTGTAAACAAAAGAGAAAATCATAAACGATAGTTCTCCCGTGTTCATCTAATGGTACCATGAGAACTGCGGAATAGACCGACAAGACGGTTAATGATCCACACATACAAATAAACAGCCAAGTCTACGTCCTCAACACATGGGATACTGCGCGACTAAAGTTCATAAACAGTTTAAGACTCTAAGTTTGTATGAACACATGAACATCCCAAAACATTAAAAAAATAAAAAGGGATTAGGTACGAGATTACTCACTTGATAAACGATGTGAAGATAGGTAAAGCAAGAACCAAACAAGCAAGGTTAACCTATAATTAAAGATTATTGTTTGTTTTAATGTCTTGATTATAAGTTAGCATAATTAATAAGTAACTTAAACAAATTATTATATATAATAGATTACCGGAAAACAGGGCAGAACAGGGAGGAAGACGGAGGCAGAGAGAGGAGACGGCAGAGGACAACGGCAGAGAGCAAAGGAAGAGAAAGATAATAAGTATTTGTGTGTGTAGTGTTAAGAAAATAGCATTATTATTTATAGGGAAACCCTAGGGAACACAATCCCTAGAAAAGGGGAAAAGATCTCAAAAAGTAAAAGGTTCCAAAAGCAAAAGATATCAAAAGATATGGCAGCAGGGAAAAAGAGAAAAAGGCTGACAGGGAACAGTAAAAAGGCATGGGCCGGTCAGTTAAAGGTACTGGTCAAGCATGGCAAAAGCAGATCTCAAAAGATAATGTCAGTCACTTTTTTTTCTGCCAACCAATGGGGTTGGTGCGCATGCTGCGCCGAAAGTAACTTTTCAGACATAAAGCAGATTAGGTCAACAGCACAAAAGATAAGACAACACAAAAGCAAACGGCTAGATTAAACAGAAGAAAACTCAAAGGGTTTAGCGCGAGAAGGCTGACACAGAAGGTCAAGAGAGCGCGAGCGCGAAGGCAGACGGAACCAACCTTAACGCGTCGCGGAAAGAACTACATTTCTAAGCGCGCCGCGGGAAGAATCACATTTCTTAGCGCGCCGCGGGAAGAACTATAATTCTTCGCGCGTCGAGGGATGAACTACGATTCTTAGCGCGCTGCGAGAAGAACTACAAATCCTTAGCGCGTCGCGGGAAGAACTACCGTTCTTAGCGCGCTGCGAGAAGAATTACAATTCTTAGCGCGCTGCGAGAAGAGTTCGTCTCGCGTATCGCTGAAACAGGTGGTCTTCACGCAGGATTTCTTGTAAGGGGTCTGGCGCGTGGAGCTGCGCAGACAACCTTAGGCGGGAAGGAACAAAGGACAAGCAAAGAGTTAGAAGAAAAAGAGGGAAACAAGGCGTAAGGGCGGGACGGCGACAAGAAGGAAAAGAAGGCGGAAAGAGAGAAGAAGAGGGACGGGACGGCGGAAAGAAAGAGAGAGAAAGAGGCGGGAAGGAAAATATATATTATTATTAAAAGTAAAAATATAAGTATAAATATTAAATCATAAAAGAAAGAGATCGGGTCAGAGAAACGGGTACCTGGGTCGGGTCGGATCGGGGCAGATGTCACACTCTTTCTGTTTAAGTTTATCTTTAAAGTGATCTTCTACTATTACTATGTGACTGGATTGGAAGAGAACCTCTATAAAGATCAAAGAGGTTACACAGTGTGGGAGTTGGAAATACATGAAATTATGGACCACTTAGAGAAATACAGCGTGAAGCATAAATTATGCATGGTGTTTGATAAAACGCGGAATGTTCTCGGTTGTAAAAACTCATATGGTGCAATGATGGATCACATACTTGCAGAAACACAATATCGAGCTTCAATCAACTAATTGATTAATTCATAGTGATTAACCAATTCGTATCTAGTTATCTGATACGCATATGTGTGTAACAGATTATAGAATGAAGTGTGTGAGTGGACAATTAGGCAGAGTATCGGCTTGGGTGAAATATGTTAAAAACACTTAATTAATTAACAGGAAAAACAACATATATATAGAAGACGAATGTCATTTGTTACACATTCCGTAACAAATGACCTTCCTTCGTCTTCATTACAATAAGTAAAAAAATGGTATAGCGAATGAATCATTCTTTATACCCCATTCGTCAATATTCCATGATGAATGAGCATATAACAATACCGACTAAGGTCCATTCGTTGCTTAACGAATGAGCATTACCTAACTTAACGAATAGCATAGTAATTACTAAAATACCCTTACATTATACTAATAATGAAAACAAACGATTACAAAGACTCGAGATGACCAAAACCGTGCACTAACAAACACCCCCCTCGTCTCGTGCTCTTTGTCTTTAAATTACGTAAACCTCTTTGACTTTCAGTCAACACAACTATGAACCCCAAATGCGTGACATACACGAACAACGCGTTGGAATTGCATCGCCCGGTAAAAATCTTCACGTCTTGCAAAAAGGATCTTGTTCTTGAACTACAACTCATAATTTGTCTCAGATAAATTAACGAACCACATAGGGTCTATGACTCGTATAAAGTTCGTCTTCATCCCTTTCCCCAAAACAATGATTGCCACACACGTTCTGTTATCGTAGTGCCACTGACTGAATGACATGTGAAGATCTTGCAGAAATGTCTTCACTGGCACTCGCTTCATGTTTTTGGCTGCTTAATCTTCAACACGGGCTTTCTCCAACTAGTACGAGGACCAATCTCATTGTATATTTCCTGGTTGGCACCTGCGGTTTAAAGAATTAAACATGTGGTTGACCTCAAAGAGCAGATGTTGGTGAAACCATCTTGCTAATTGATTTCCACAACGGTTAATGAAAGACTGATTGGCGAGAGTCCGCACAACCCACCTTGGTAGTGAGAGAACGTCAGTAATATATTGAAAGTACTAAATGCCTTTCTCCCACTTAATGATACATACCCTCAACTCTGAATCGTATAACCAAGAAACGATGTCACCTTTGACGGTTTGCATGGCCTTGAATATAGTTTTCTGAATTGCTTTGGCGCGTGCACTGACATCCAGCTTGTGTTCTTGATCAACATACCTATAAGTTTCAATGATATTCGAAGTTAGGGGTTTGTTGTGATCCGCGAACCAACCCTCAACATCAGAATCCAACGAACTTGACCCCTTCGTTGATACTTTATGTTTGTTCCTTGTTGTTTTCTCAAGATAATCTTTGGCAGTTTTGACATGTTCTTCAATGAATAAAGGAACACCCTGATCAACATTTGAACGTGTATAAAGATCAGGGTACTCCTCTGCCGTCACATCTTTAATCTCGATCTGCTCGTCTTCATAAATAAACGACGTATTCCCATGTGGAATACTCGTGTCAAACTGGAATTCCTCATCGTTAAATACCTCAACATCTTCCTCAGCCTCCAATGCGTCCATTTATTCATCACTTAACCCCAACAACAGAGATATTTGATGATGATATAGGGCATGATCAACGAACTCACCCTGTTCGATCTTATCTCCATTAGCAGTACTCATCACCACACCTTTCTTGTAATCCATAAATAATTTGGTGTTGGCTTTGATCGACTCGAAAGGCTTGACATTAGTAGTATCTTGATAAACAACTATATGTCGATCATTACCAGCATCAACACCACTCGTACATGCTGCAGAGGAACCTTGAGTTTTTTTCGGCTCATTGCCACTAACACCAGCAGCATCAGGATCCTTATCTTCATCATCATTCTTCAATTTGTGTAACGCATCATCTTTACAAGTAAATTGAAGAATAAGGTCCTCTTGTTCTTTCATCTTCACCCCCTGAGCCGTAACAATCTCACGTAGGCTCTTCGTCTCTTTTTGACAAAAAGAGATATAACTCATCAACCGTCATTGGTTAGTCAACATAAGATCTTGCTGTTGACGGTCGACTACCATTAGATTCTCATACAAATGGATCAAACTTAGTAACATATCCATTTTTTGAGTATGCGGAAAAGTGTGAAATGTGGCAGGCACAGGCTGCACTAGGCCTTGTGGACGAGTAACTCTCATATAAGATAAAGCCGGAGGTTGTATCAGCATTTTGTAGTAGCAGGAGAAATTACCATAGATGTCACAAGAGGTGTAGGCAAAGTAGAAAACACTGATTGGGGAATCGAGGCAAATCCCAGATCTTATGACGCCGTCGTCATAAGAGATATTGCCAGGGTTCTATCAGTAAGCGACACCACCTGTCTTGGTTGCACAGACGACCTCGGTTTTTATGGACCTAACTCCACACCAGAACCATGTCTAATCCGATGCTTAGGCGGTTGATTTTTCAGTTTCTCCCTACTCTTGTGTTTTCGTTAAGCATCATACAAGCTAGCTGCCTCAACCTCAGCATGCCTACGATCACCATCATTCTAACCGTCGCCATCATTTCCATCATCACCACCGCCTATGTTCCCACATGTTCCCTCTTCCCGTCAGAATCCAGGTCATCATGGATCCAATGGTCATCAAAAGGAAATTCATAATCAGGATTCGCTAAATGACCAATCAAACATTTGGTCCTTGGACGATCCTCAGGCGACTATGCCGATAGGTCTTCATTCTCTTCATTGTGTCTTCCGTCATGTGATCATGCTTCAACACATCATCCTTCAATATCTGATCGATTACAGGATCATGAATCAGATCTTGTATAATTAGCTGCACAAATCGCGGGTACATTTAAAACTTGTTGCGGAGATTATTGACCAGAAAATTTTCATTAAGATGGTTGAATATGAGCTCGGAGAAATTGAACGTCTTGTTTAATATAAGAGCAACAAATGCGGATTGAAGCATTATCCGACATTCATCAAAGCCACTTTTCTGTCCTCCAAGGAATTGGATCATAACATGTAATAAATACTTGTATGGGGCACACAAGTAAGCCTTGTTACATTGGGAACGGTTTAGCTCTCCCATATAAAATAATCTCAGGAATAATTGTCACACCCTCAAAATCCACTAATGGAGTTTTACCGTCAGAGGGTGTGAACTAACAGGATCGGAATCATTAGTTATATCAAACACCACAGTTAAACTTTTAAAAACAACCAAGACATCAAGTCTTAAGTAAAAATGCGGAAGCGTAAACTGTAAAGCAAATAGTTGCGCCACACAGGACGACTTAAAACACAGTTATCATGATAAAATTTAAAAGAAGTTCAAAACAATAGAGTTCAGAGAATGCATGTCCTATACCGCTCGCCCGCCTCGGCTACCTGTGATAAACATACTAAAAGTGTCAACACAGGGTTGGTGAGTTCACAGGTTTACATAAATTGAACGTAGCGTTTTAGCATTACCAGATAGTTTTAAGTCAATTATACATCAATAGGTAGTTAATCTATCAAGCATGTATTACTAATTGTTCGACACCGAAGCTGACTGTTTATACGATTGACTTGCCACCATGTCAACCACGACTATGGTAAATGTGTTAGCCAAAATTACACCCACTCGACCTACAGTCGAGTTTGGAGTTGGGTGGGGTTTGTCAAACCCAGTAGTACTACTCAAAGGTGACTCGCTATTATCCAAATATTAACCGGTTCGATGTTCAGAAGGACTTAGTTGGTTTGTTGCCACTTAGCCTTACAAGTGATATACAATGAGTAACAAAATCTAAATCGTTGGAGTATGTTATCTCCCCCTAATAAAAGCATTAAAAGAGTAAAAGGGGCTGAGAAACTCATTGTTTGCAATGTTAACAAAAACATCCGAGAAAAACGTGCATCACAGAAATCCTCACTAGTGCTCTAAAAAATGAGATTTCTAAGTGTTTAAACTACAAGTGTGTCTCTAGACTCGACACATATAAGTTATGCATGAGATGTGTTTGTGTTTCGTTTGTGAAATAAGTGCGACTTGACAAACACGTTGGTGATAAGTTACATGTGTGAACAACTATAGTGCTAAATGTCACTATGGTAAATTACCAATAAATGTTCTCCCACAAGGGCATATATATGAAACACATAGCAGTTAATCACTTTTCATGTTAACTCAAGGAATACAACAGCTAAGTTACCGAGATAGATTTTAACACGTCAAGATTCCACTTTTTCATAAGTCATAACATGTAAATAAAATCACCAAATATCATCACAGAAGAACATGTGAGTTAGTTTTCAAAAAACATTTTTATTATATTTATACTACATACATTTTTCTCACAATTATCAAAACAATACAGTAAGCACACAGCAGTCATTATCATGCGCAACAAAACGTTATTTACTATTTCCATTTCATGGTTAATCCCATTTATGCGAGGCCAATTGGGGTAGATGACTTATTCAAATTTTAACTTCCAGAAGTGGAATCAACTCAAATGGTCTTGTCATTTGTGAGATACACTAATAACAAATAGCTTACAAGCAGGCTTCCCGAATGAGACTTGCACAACAGATGTGTAAATTAATAAAAACTAAGTTTTACACGTTCAAATATTACAAACTCAGACTCTTTAGAAACTAGACTTGACCTACTACATCGTAGAATCAATAATCACTTCAAAACACACCATTAACATCAGGTACAGTCGTTTTAACATGCAATTATGAATCTGTCCAGCATCAGTTTTCATCAAAAACTTAACACACTATTAATTTATGAACTAACAATCATGCATACAACCATGACGCAATCAATTATCAATATATTTAGCATTTAGGGTTTATTATTAATATGTTTAATGATGCAAATATTCATAGAATAGATTAGACATAGTGTTTGATTTACCTAGTTAGCACCTTAACTTTTCAACAAGCTTGTGAGATGGATTGTATGTATGTGTGTGTGGTGTGTTGTTGATCGATCAAGGGAGAGGGGAGGGGGTGGGGCTACCGTCGAACAAAGGGAAAGAGAGGGAGAGGGAGTAAGGGTTTATGATTAATAATATGTATATATATTATTACTTAATATACATGTTACACTTAGCTCCCTCAACTTCTATTTTATATAATTCTAGCATAAAACATCAATCACCTCCCTAATATGATGACACGCATACAAGCACACATTTACCCATATAAACGTAGCACATAATTATATCAAATATTTGTTTATAGTATTTATTGTTTGTTCACCAACGGTTTGAATCGACTCGTGTGTGTTTCGGGGAAACTTCGAAAGACTACTTGTGTAATGATTGTCATGTGTCATTTAACCCTAATTAAATGTATTGAGATATGTATTAACTGGAATGACATAATTCGTGTGATCTTGAATTTGAATTTAACAGAGTTTGGATTAAAAGAGTTAAAATGAAATTGACGAGTGTCACATCATTCCCATGTTGAAAGAATTTTCTTCCCGAAAATTTGTGTCACGTCGTGATGGCTGTCTGAAAAAGGAAAAAATTTTCATTTTGTCACAATAATCCTCGGATATGCGCCTTATCAAACTCACATGGGAGTTCCATGTTATATGTAAAACTCAGCAAACGACGTATCACACCAGGAGTGGTCGGGATAGTCGTACTCTGTAATGACGTGGTTCTTCGACTCCACGTAAAACGAATCCCAAAAAGGACGGATCATGCTAAAATGTAAAGGAATATTAGCGGTTATAGCATGGTAGATTCAGGATCGGCGTAAGAACGCAATAATATCTCCAAAGACGTCTTGGTCAGCAATGTTCTCCTTTACGAACACACAAATATTATGCTTCTTATCATAAGCTAACTCAAGAACAGCTGGTGCTTATTGTTACCGTATTGGAGGTTGTGTAGTAGCTTGTGGATCGATAGTGGGGTATCCAGGATTATCTCGTCAGCCATTGCTGTAAATACACAAACCCGAAGATTAGTAAACCCGAACTTTATAATAAGTTAAATGAATCTTGAATTTATACTTAGTGAAAATTTGATTTTGGTTAAAAGTTATAAGTCTCATTCATTATGACGAATGGTATCATTCGTTATAACGAATGGATTGATTCGTTAATTTTACAATGACGAATGAGTGAATAGCGAAAGAACATGAACGAGTGAGTTCATCGGAGATTTTATAGTATGAATGAGGTTTCATTTGTTAAAAATCATATGCGTGAGTTAATTCGTTATATAAGTACAACGAATGGGTTCATTCGTGTACTTTAGACCCGAATGAGCATCAATTCGTTGTTCATTACGAATAATAACAATAATTATCCTAATTTGACCCTTGAATGTCAAAGTTAAAATTGAATGAACTTCAACAATCAAACATGCAACCATATTTCAATTACACCATGAACAACGATGAATCTATACACAAGTTATATCAATAAAATTGGAATGATATCGTTGAGTAACTCTAATCAATCAAAGACCCGAACTATAGATTAAAACATTAACTCGCCTAATAATTTAACAAAATAACCTAGCGAATGTGGATGAAATTTGACAAATTTTATCACGATTGAATCGTATTTACCTTATGATTCTCATTCAATCAAAGAAAACTGGTTTAATGAAGATCAAATTTCTGACAATAATTTGACAACGTTTCTCTCTTTTTTTTGTTATAAACGAGGTGAACGAATGAGGCGATTCGTTCACCCCTGTTCATTTTAAAGGATAGATTTGCATGCAAATCTAGACACACAAATGATTCCATTCGTTAATTCTAAATTAATGAAAAGTTCATATACGTTACCAAAATTTAACGAATCAATCATAACTTAAAACCAGTAACGAGTCACCAAATATTCGTTCTTCATTCATTTCAATATGAACAACGAATGAGGTCATATATTATCTGGGTCACCGGAAGAGAATACGACAACGAATGAGTGTATTCGTTATTCTGTATTAAACACGAATGACCATCATTGGTTATAAAAATGGTAGTGAATGGAAACTATTCGTTATGATTAATTATAACGAATAAGAAGTAAATAATCAATTAAAAATAAAAAGTTTCATTTTCAATATCCATGAGCTAAATAATGCATTGAAACCCGTGTTCCGATGAAATTTACCTTAGCTCTTACCACTCGGGGTAAATTGCAATACCTTAACGTGTTGTGCGTTCAAAATACATAAGTTACAAGAATTAAGTTAAAAGTCGTTTAACTTAAAAGAATTAAATAAACAATTAAATAAAAACGTGGGAAAATCTTTTTGGTATTTTTTTTTTCAAAATAGTACCCTTAATCTCAAATATCAAAAATAAAGCAAAAAACTAAAAATAAATATTTTTGGATTTTTGTATATTTATGAATTTAAGACAAATAAAACAAAGATAATTAAGAAAACTATTATGTGAAAACAGTACATATTTTTGTAAGTTGAGCTAATAATCATATCGACCAAATGACACTTCCATCACAGTTTTATATTTCAGCGTTATTATGACTGGTGTTAAGTTGGTTATTGATATTGTTGTCCACTTAAATCTTAAAACAAACTTTCAAGTATTTTCTAGATACAATTTAATTTCAATTATGGAACAAAATGTCATAAACTATCAGCCTATTGCAATATTCAGATTTTGAATACCCAAATAATAAGCCGTATAAAGACTCACAGTGTCCAAAAACCGGATGCATCCCATCAATACATCTTTGGAGGCCATAAGATCAAACACCATTGAAGTGTTAACCATAAACTAGATGCATTTTATTTAGAAATTTGTTTTTGTTGATCAAATAGACATAAGGCTTGAGTATGACATGCTATTACAATTCTACCTTCATTATCGAAACTTATGGAAGAGACAAGCACCTATTTTAATTTGGCAATTCTTTTTTTTTATATCACATACTTTACCTTAATGGTGTAACAACTCGGGTTTTCCGAATATTATCAATGCACCAATGCAGTTAAGCACTCAGTCTTTTAAACTTATTTCTTTCTGGATATGGGACCAGATGATCAATGAAATATCATCTTCTCGTTTGGCTTCAAAACTCAATTTTGAGGAGTATTTTTTAATGTTTTTGAAATTTTAAATATTTGAATGTTTTTGTTTTTGTTTTTGTATTTTTATTTGAATATTTTTGGATTTTTTTCTATACAAACAGAAATCACAATATTTTTGTATTTTTCTCATTTTCTCCCCCAAAAACGAAAATATTAAAAATAACCAAAAAAATAAATAAAAAAAATATACAAACTAAAAGTTGATTATCCGAGCTTAAGGATATCAGTAAGAGTTTTCAATCCGTTTAAACCAAGTAAGAAGCTAAAGCGAGATTTATCAAAAGCTTTAGTAATCATATCAGCTTTCTGAAAATCCGTGCGCACCTTCTCTAGATCGATTAATTTCTTTTCAAAACAACAATTGATAAAATGATATCGAATTTCGATATGCTTCGTCTTAGAGTGGTGCACGGGATTATTCGTTATACATAATGCGGATGAGTTATCAATAAAAATGTGAGTAGTAAGAAACATCAAACCGTTATCCCGCAAGTGTTGCGGGATCCAAAGAACCTGTGAACAATAACTAGGAAACAAGCCTAGGAAACCAGCCAGCTTTCTAAAATTAAAGTGGAGACCGTTGTCTGCTTTTTACACTGCTAGGAAACAAGCAAGCTTTCTAAAAATTGACAACCCATGGTAGTAGACTTGAAGTTGATCTTGCATCCTCCAAAGTCCGAATCGGAAAACGCAGTGAGATTAAATTTATCATCCTTGGGATACCATAACCTGTTGTTATGATTACCCCTCAAATAGTGAAGTATATGTTTAACCTCCGCCAGATGAGTCACTAGGGGACTCGATTGGTACTCGGAACATAAGCAAACAATAAACATGATATCAGGATGAGAAGCAGTTAGATATATCAAATAACCTATCATTGCTCGGTATAGTGTCGGATCTACAGTGTCCTCCAATTCATCAAATTGTGACCCATGGGAAGAGGCGTCGAAGGGATTTTTCCGGCAGTTATATTGAATCGGCTCAAGAAGTCATTCACATATTTAATATAATGAAAAAAAATTCCAGCGTCAGGCTGACGAACCTGCATCCCTAAGAAGAAATTCATCTCCCCCATCGAGTTCATCTCGAATTTTGTCTGCGTAGTTTTCTCAAAGTCCTTACACATCTTGTCATTCGTAGAACCATGTATGATGCCATCGAAATATATAAGGACGAGGAGCAAATCATCTCCAACGGTCTTCTAAAAGAGAGTACAATCCATAGTCCCTCATTTGAAGCCACTATTCATTAGATGGTCAGCAATAATGTCGTACCAAACTTTCAAGGCTTTGGGTATACCATAAAGAGCCTTGTTAAATCGATAAACACGGTCAGATAGCCCGGATCTTCAAAATTAGGAGAATGTTTCACGAACACCTCTTCATGAAGTTCCCCATTAAAAAAATGCACTCTTAACGCCCATTTGATAAGCGTTAATGTTCTTGAAAGCTGCATGGGCCAAAAATATTCGTATAGCTTCTTGTCTTGCAAAAGGAGCATATGCTTCCGTGTAATCTACGTCTTTTTGCTGGTGAAATCCTTGCACAACCAAACGTACTTTATTTCTAATGATGACCCCACAATCATCCTTTTTACATTTAAAGACCCATTTCATCGGAAAAGTTTTTTTTAACTCTATTAGACTTCTCAATGAGATCTCAATCACCTAGTCGACTAAACTATTGCAACTCCTTTTGCATTGCTTCAGCCCAATACAAATCTTCAAGCGCCATATGAACACTCGTTGGTTCCATCTGAGAAAGAGTGCAAGTGTAGTTTGCGAGATTCATGATTTCCGCTGAATGCATATAGGCATACGCACACAATACATTATATTCATTTTCACTAGCAATCTGATGACGTGTCTGACCACCGACATTCATATCACTAATGATGTTGTCCTGAGGATGATAAGTACGAGTTCGAAAAGTCGGATTCTCAGGCACAACTACAGTATTTGTTATAGAGTTAAGTGCCATTTTAGTACCTGTGGTTTGTCCAACTACGCAACTTTAGTACATATTCTTTATTTTGTGCAAATGGCTACCCTAGTTTCAAAAATCTTGCATTTTTAGTACCTTTGTTAACCCCATTAACTTTCATCCGTTAAGTCCGGGGTATTTGCGTAATTTTATTATTTAAATGAGGGGGTATTATATAATTCTTTTTCTTTTTCTTTTTCTTTTCTTATTTTCTATCCCCGTTTATTAACCCTTCCCCCAAATAATTATCATATGAACCCTAATTCCCTAATTCCCCAAAATCCCAGCGAACCTTAATTCCTCAAATTCGATAATCATCCCATCCAACATTCAAACCCAAAACAAAATAAGCATCTCCGCGACTGAGCGCTAAAAACGAGTAAAACAAGGATTTTTGGGCGGGAAAGAACTTGACGGGTCTACTGTAGAAGCCGTGGAAGGTGCTGTAGGTGATTGTGGTCAGGTCACCGAGGAAGAATACGTAGATGAAGAGTGTGTAGAGGATAGGGAGTAATGGTAAGTGTTGCAGAAAAGACATCAGATGGTGGGTTATGAGGAACTGGGTGGAAACGACGTCAGATTGGGTGAGAGAGAGGTGGAGGAAGACCACAGATAACGCCAAGAACTGGGTGGAAACGACGTCGGATTAGGTGAGAGAGAGGTGCGTTTATGATGCGTTTGGATTTCGGACGCCGGAAAAGGTTTTGTGTGTGTGTTGACATGGTGTTGGTGGTGGTATGATGGTGGTGAAAAGAAAATAGTGAAATTACCAAAGTGCCCTTGATTTAATGAACAAAATAAACGGTGCTAACAAAAAGTACTAAAAATGCATGATTTTTGAAACTGGGGTAGCCATTTGAACAAAATTAAGAATAGGTACTAAAGTTGCGTAGTTGAACAAACAACAGGTACTAAAATGGCACTTAACTCTTAGTTATATTAGCAAGATTCTCTTCAGCATCTGAGACGATTCACCAACCTCATAGGTATCAGGAAATGGAACTGAAGAAGAATCAACAAAGTGACCACCATCCAATGATACAGAAACTGTATCCAAAGTTTTAGGATGATATTCAATCACTTCATTGTTATAACTAGAAGACCTTGGTGTTGGAAATAATTGATCTTCCAAATAAGCACACACCAAATCTTCGTCAGGTATATCAACTACAGGAGTAAACAAATTAAATAAACTCTCATTTTCAAACATCCAATCAGGACCCTTGACGGCATAAGGTGTTGTGTAACTCTGGCAATCAACATGATACCATTATTTAAAAAAACCGAAGTGAAGTTAAAGACACGTTTCTTAGGCGATGCATATCCTAAGAAGTAACCTTCAATAGATTTTTCTTCGAATTTTCAGGCATCCCTTTTCAGCATCGTTCAAGGAAAACTGAAAGGTTCTAAGATCTTAAATTAGGCTTAGGGTTATTCAAAAGCTCATAACTAGTATTTTTCAGCTTCTTAACTGTCACAACACGATTGAGCATGTAGCAAGCAGTGTTCACCGCCTCATTCCAAAATGTATAGGAAGCTTTGTATCTGCAAGCATTGTTCTTGCTGCTTCAATCAATGTTCGGTTCTTCCGTTCAGCAACACCATTCTGTTGAGGTAAATATGGAGCACTATATTCTTGATGGATTCCCTATTGAATACCAAAGAAGTCTAATACAGTATTATTGAACTCCGTACCATTATCACTCCAAATACATCTCACCTTGTGTTTGTACAGTAATTCGACCTTCGTGCTTAAAATTTGAACAAGAATACGGGTCTGATCTTTATAACTCAAAATAACACCCAAGAGTACCTCGAGTAGTCATCAGTGACAAATAGACAGTACCACTTTCTAGCAATCCTCGCACGACTCACAGGACCAAATAAATCCATAAGATGTAGTTCCAGAGGAGTATCAATGGAATTAAATAACTTCGTCGGGTGCGTTTTCTTCTTCTGTTTGCCCTTTTTGCATGCAACACATTGATCAGTGAACTTGAAATGCTTTAGGGATACCTCATCCATCAATTCATTTGCCATAATATGGTTCATCTTCCTGACATGAATGTGACCCATACACCTATCCCACATAATCGAGTCCTTCTCAGTTGCCTTTGAGATGAAGCACGTTTCAACAGACGTAGAAGTAGATACTTTAGTACTCATATTATACACATAAATATCATTTGAACGAGACTGCATAACAACCATGTCTTCTTGAGTGACATATCCTGGTTTTAGTATTATGCACTCCTTGTCAGCAAATATAGTGGTGTATTTCTTGTCACAAATTTGTGAAACGCTCAAAAAATTGTGATCCACCTTGTCACAATAATTTACTTTCTCGAATGTAATACTACCATTCGAAACATCACCTTACTTCGTTATCATACCCCCTAAGTTACCTGGCGAACGCTACATAACCTCCTTGAATATTCTTGACATTGGTTAGTAGGTCAATATTGCCGGTAATATGATGAGAGCATCCACTATCCATAATCCAGTTTTCTCCTGAAATAGTCTAGGATAAACTTTGCACATCAAGGAAACATGATTAGTCCAAAAAGGAAGCCCATGCCTCAGTCTTGGGCACCTCTTTAATTTCAATTAAAGGTTTACTTTTGTCTGTATCCAAATGTGGTTTGGCTGCTTGTGAATAAGTCACATGTCTTTTAGACTTTCGTCTCAGATATGTAGCTTGAACCACATATGTGTTCACGTTCTTACAAATCAGTTGTGTGGGAACAAACGCTTTTTCCTTTAACTTTGCTGAGTTTTCATCAACGTGAACCACCTTGCGTGGATTCACATCTTCAAACAAAATGTGAGTTTCATCTTCTTGAGATGTGGACATTACTGAATTTCTGTAACAACCGGAACTTTTTGTGGTTGTTCCTTGTTAACAGTGTTAACATTCTTATTCTTTCTCAACCCACAGTTTTTGATGACATGTCCTTGTTCACCACACAAGTAACATGTCCTCATATCCAAAAACGGAGTTTGTGGATTGACAGGTGCTTGTGGAACATATGAATTACTTGAGATACTAGAAGCATATACTCTATCCAGTCATCAAAGGTAATAGATTTCTTTTTCATATAAAGTTTCGGTTCCAGTTGTGTTAACAAATTGAACTTTCTTAGCATTTTTTAACAGTTTTTTGGCTTTAATTAATTGATCTATTGTGCTTGATACCTTAAATTTAGCAAATGCTTGCTCAAAATTTTTGTAATTTTGAAGTTTCAATGTGAAAAACACACTCAATCGACTCGCTTGATTAAGTGCAAAGGAATGTCTTTCTCAATGAATACTTGACGAAGACCTTTTAACTTAAACACTCGACTAGTGTTTACATTAAAGGATGGATTAATGAAATGCATTAACTCCCCATTAGAAATCTTAGTTTTTTATAATACTTCCCACTTGATGAAAAATATTGTCAGGTAATGCCATGGTCAAAGTGGAATATGCCATTGTATCGATTTCCAAATTTTTTGTTTCTTCTACAGAGTAAGAAGTAAAAGTTTGTGGTGTAAAACCCATAGTTTCATTTCCAACCATGGGTATAGTATAAGCAACGTCAAGACATCTCACACAATCAAGGTGTACGAACCCTAGATGTGCTCGGAATCTTGGTTCCCATTTTGCAAAGTTACTAAACTTCATCAAACGTGGACATTTTGAATGTGACACGATCTCAGCATCGAGGTGAAGCATCTGTTGCATCAACACATCCTGAGATGCCTGTGCATAAAACCCAACCATCTTCAAAGTATATTAAAATAAATGTTTAGGTTTAACAATATCAAAACTTGATACTTAAAGGTTTAAAATGAAAATATTTGTAAAGAATGGATAGGTTGAATGGATGAATATGGTAACAAATGGTTAACAATAGCGAATGACTTACGTTAATGAATGGGAGTACGAATCACGTGACGAATGAAGTGAGGAATGACACTTAATCTTAACGAATGATGATAACGAATAACTATAACAAATGAAGATCCAAAGATACCGAATCAACACACGAATAAATTAACGAATGTAATAACATATGGTATGATGTTTATATAGCGAATGGACTTGTCACGGGCGAATAGCTAATAGCGAATTAGCTATAGTAACGAATAAGGTTGTTATTCTATTGTAACAACATTGACACGTGGCACGAATCACTTAGTTCAAGATAACAAATGAGTATTAAACGTGTAACGAATGAACAAATTCATCATAATGAATGAGTCTTGTGAATATTTAAATCTTCAATCCTTCAACAATGGTTTTCCAGATCTGGTAGTTTTCCAGATCCAAACTGAGATTCAAACAATTATCAAATCATGTATTATGTTAGAACTGAGCCCCGGTGTGGAAGCGTGAAAATAAATGGTATTAACGGTAGGGCTCGGATCCGGGTTAGGATCGAACGCGTATTTACTCTTGAGTGATAATAATGGAACGATGTGATAGTTCGATTTGATTAACAATCAATAATAGGATGAACAATTGTAATTAAAACACAAAATATAGATGTAGAAGTATGATTTTCATTAACCGATTGATTCTCATCAAGAACCCTCATACATACATTCATACATACATAAACATAAAGGAACGGCCACCCGGGGTGAGCTCTTCCCCGGAGGCAAACTCTCAAAACAATGAAAAATCTCACAATGCAGGCAGGACCTAAATCATTTATTTATACTAGTCATGTGCATTGGTCTTCACTCCACCGCCACTTGGATAAGACCAAAGGAATAAAACATAATATAATATTCACCCGATAAATGCTTCAATTACTCGTTATAATATCTTGTTGTCTTTCTTTAATTTCTTATTATAAACGAGTAACGATTCGATGCGTCGGTCTAAAATATAATACGCAACAATCTCCCCCATTGACCGATGCCATCGAATCACTTTCACGATCACCTCATAACCCGATGCTTTTCATATTAATTCTCCCCCCTCACAATAAGCGTCTCCCATTTTTCATTACAAATCATCTTCTCTTTATCTCTTTTGGATATAGTTGTATAGGCGTAAGATCGAGGATTCAAACTTCAATGATCAACTACGAGTTAATCCGAAAGCGCAAAAGGAATAAACTCAAAATTTTCCTTAAAATGAGTATTTCACTTGATTCGTCCAAAATTTGAAATGAAATTCCATATAATTTTTCTCCCCCAATTTCGTTGCAATGTAATAAACGAGTGTGTTTTTAAATCAAATGCGGGTGAACATCTTCAATTTAAACAATCTTGACCATCCCTATCAAGAATTGTTGATAAAATTCGAAATAAACAAACTCAATAAAATACCTTTTGTGATTAAAAGTAGACATTTGACATGATCAAATCTTGAAATGATCCGGATAAATCAACCATCTTGTTCTTGTAAGCACCTTGTTGAAGTTGTGAAATTTTCGGTGAATTTGGCCCAATTTTTTCTCAAAAATGACCAAAATACCCCTCGTTGACCTGACACAGTCAACGGCTAAGTTGACCAAAAAAGTCACTTCCAAACGGTCACTCATACTTGGGTAAACATTTTTTATTCAGTACACACGGTCAAAAAGTCAACGGATAAGCAAATATACATCATTTTGTTCATCTTGGCCCGTTTGACTTTTGAAAGTCAACTAGACATGCTCTCTAGCAAAGGACATTCTCTGGAGCAAAGGACATGATTGTGAATATGCCTTAACATTTTTCTGTACAAACCTTCACAAGACATGTCCGATAATTTAAACATGGGCTCGACAGTAGACATGATATGCTCGAGGCCAATTTTTTGTGCTCGAAGCCATAAAATTTTATCCTTGTGCTTGGGGCTAGAAAACTTTGTGCTTCGAAACAAAACTTAAGTGTTATGGGATTCAAAAGATGTGCTCGGATAATCAATACTTCACTTTTCTGCACATTAAACTCCAACTTTCCCTGCTGTAAAAAGACTAAAGTTCCCCTGCCTTGCTTTAGCTCGGCAGTAGAATTAGTTCGTTAACAGCTCATTTTTAGCAGCATCTTTCAGCAACATAATCAACTCAATAACAACAATTTTTTAACAACAATTTCAGCACGAAAACAACTTGTTTCAGAAGTTAAACTGCTAGTTTCAGCAATTTCAGCGCGTCTAAACAGCAGACACAATAAAAATCAGCATGTTTTTGTTATTTTAGCAGTTTTCAGCACTTAAACAATGCGTTTCAGTACGTTTTGGTCATTTTAGCAGTTTTCAACACTTAAACAGTGCGTTTCAGCTGTTTTCAGCACATAAACAATGCATTTCAGCACGTTTTGACTGCAGTTTAGCACCAAAATCAGTTCGTTTCAACGCTTTTATTCAGCAAGTAATCAGCTTGTTAACGACATGTGCAGAAATTGACTCAACTAATCAATTTCTTTGATTTATGCAGGAATCATCCACTCCACTAAATGAAGTATGGTACATGGATAGTGGGTGTTCCAGGCACATGACTTGTGACAAAAGGTCACTGGTCAACTATGAAGAGAAATTTGATAGTCCAGTAGCTTTTGGTAGTGATGAAAACAGTGGAAAAATTGTTGGAAAAGGGATTTTGACAAATGGAAATGTCACATTTGACAATGTATTTTATGTAAAAGGATTACAGTATAACCTGTTAAGCATATCACAAATGTGTGATAAAGGTTATAAAGTTGGATTTGATGATTCTCACTGTTTCATTCTCAAAACGGATTTGTAATCCCTCCAGACATGATTATGATGATGGCCCCAAGGAATGGCAATTTGTACGAACTGAACATGAAGGATGTTGTTTCAAGGGGTGTACCTGTTTTGTTTCTAAAGCCACTCAAAATGAATGAAAATTGTGGCATAGAAAGTTGTGTTATGACAATATTAAGAACATGAATAGACTTGTGAAAGGTGAGCATGTGATTGGACTGCCTACAAGGGAATTCAAATTGGATGAAAATTGCATCTCATGTCAGAAGGGCAAGCGGCACAAGTCCTCGCACAAGACAAAACTCATTAACACAATTGATTAAGTGCTTGAGATGCTTCACATGGAACTTTTTGGTCCTGTGAGTGTTCCAAGTATAGGAAAGAAGAGATCTTGTCTTGTGATAATTGATGATTTATCAAGATATACTTGGGTTTATTTCCTAAGTACAAAAGATGAGGCTGCTGAGTTGATTAAGAGTTGTGTGACTAGCATTGAGAATCAATTGGATGCTAGGGTAAAGATCATGAGAAGTGACAATGGGACAAAGTTCAAAAATGGAGTAATGGAAGAGTTTTGCAATTCTAAAGGAATTCTTCAACAATTCTCTGCTCCTAGAACTCCTGAACAATATGGTATTGCAAAGAGAAGAAACAGAACACTCATAGAAGCTGCAAGAACCATGTTGCTAGATGCTTTTTTGCCTGTTACTTTTTGGGCTGAGGCAATTAATACAACCTGCTATGTTAAGAACATAGTCCTTCTCAACAAAAGTCAAGACAAGAATCCTTATGAGATTTTGTTTAAAAGGAAACCCTACATCAAATTTCTCAAGCCATTTGGATGCAAATGTTCACTCTTGAACACCATAGATTATCTCAATAAGTTTCAAGCAAAATCCTTGGACTGCTTCTTTGTTGGATACTCAACACACTCAAAAGCATACAGAGTATATGTGAAAGATCATTTGAGTGTGATTGAATCATCTGATATTGTGTTCAATGAAAATCATTTCAATAAAGTTGATCGTGCTACATGGTTATTTGATATTGAAAAGCTAATCAAGTCCTTCAAGATTTATCCTGAGGACTTTGATGAAGCTATGTATAAGACAGTGTGGTTACAGAAGAATCTTCAAAGAAACTTTATTTGGACAAGCTATGGTCAAAGGTTGCTGGAAAAGGACCAGAATACAATTTCATAAAGCATCCTTTAATTGTTGAAAATGAACAAGCTCCAGATCAAGTACATGATCAAGAACAAGCAGATGAAAACAATCAAGAAAACTAGGATAATCATGTTTTGAATGAAATTGGGCCTCATAATCAAGATGATATTGAAGAAGCAAGAAGAATTGAAAGATTTGAAGATTTGTTTGAAAATCTCAATATTGGAAACAATGGTGCATCTAGCTCTCAACAGAACAATGAAGAAGCACCAGAGTTTCATGATGCAACAATTTATTTGATCATTGATGAAACTGATCTCAATGACACAAATCTTGATCCTAATGTATCCACTGATGTGATTGTTCCATCTTCTTATGATGAAAAGAATCATTCTCCTTAAAATGTCATAGGAAAAATTTATGAAAGAGTAACAAGAAGTGCGTATGAATATGCAAACATTTGTTTGTACTCCTGCTTTCTATCCCAAATAGAACTTAAGAACATTATTCAAGCATTGAAGGACAATAGCTGGGTAGAGGCTATGCAAGAGGAGTTGGCTCAATTCAGAGACCGACAAGTATAGGAACACGTAGACAAGCCAAGAAACAGATATTCCATTGGAACCAAATGGGTTTTCAGGAATAAAATAGATGAAAGAGGTATTGTGATTAAGAACAAAGCAAGACTTGTTGCTTTGGGATGCCTACAAGAAGAAGGGATTGACTTTGAGGAAGTCTTTGCACCAGTTTCAAGACTTCAAGCAAAAAGAATTTTCTTGGCTTATGCTGCCTTAAAGAATATAAGGGTATTCCAACATGATGTCAAATCTTCATTCCTGGATGGAAAAATAGAAGAGGAGGTGTATGTAACTCAACCACCAGGATTTGAGGACCCTGATTATCCTAACAAGGTGTATAAGTTAAACAAAGCTTTGTATGGACTGCATCAAGCTCCAAGAGCTTGGTATGATGAGTTATCCAATCATCTACTTGAAAATGGTTTCAAAAGAGCTATTGACAAGACCCTCTTTTACAAGAAGAAGGGAAGAGATTGCTTTTGTTGCAAGTCTATGTTGATGGTATCATTTTTGGGCCAACCAATGAACAGATGTGTATGGAGTTTGAAGAGATGATAAAATCCAAGTACATTATGAGCTCAATGGGAGAAATGAACTTCTTTCTTGGATTGCAAGTTCAACATAAGACTGAAGGGATTTTCATATACCAGTCTAAGTATGTGCAGGACATATTTGACAAATTCAAGTGTAATGATCTTAAAACTGCATCAACTCCTATGGACACAAAAGAAAAAATGGTAGCAGACGAAAAGGGGGAGCCAGTGGATGAACATTAATACAGAGCAAAAATTGGATCTCTAATGTATCTGACTACTTCAACGCCAGATATCATGTTTGCTGTTTGTGTTTGTGCAAGATTCCAGTCAAGTCCTAAGATTTCTAATATAAATGAAGAAGATCTTTAGATATTTGAAGGGAAGATCTGATCTGGGAATTTGGTACCCAAAGAACCAGTCCTTTGATCTAAGTGCCTACACTGATAGTGACTATGATGGGTGCTATATGAGCAGGCAGTCTACTTCTGGATGTTGTCAATTTTTGGGAGACAGATTGGTGTCATGGCAATGCAAGAAACAGACTACAGTGTCAATCTCAACTGCAGAAGCTGAGTATATTGTTGCATCCTGTTGTGCACAAGTCCTCTGGATTCAGAATCAAATGCTATATTATGGTCTAAATTTCTTAAACACCTCTATTTACATTGATAACACTGCTACATCTTTTATTGTTAAGAATCCTGTACAACATTCTAAGACTAAGTACATTGAAATTAGACACCATTTTATAAGGGATTGTAGTGAAAAATGTTTAATTGAGGTGAAAAGAGTTGATACAAGTGATAATTTGGCTAACCTATTCATAAAACCACTTGATAATCTTCAGGAAGACCAGAAACCTCAAACACAAGGCGGAGCTCGGCTTGGAAAGCTCTTCTGGAGAACCAGTGAGAACCTCAAGACCATAAGCTAGGCCAGACTTGGAAATCTTCTGAACCTCAAGTTACTTGTCTTTTTAGACTTGAGAGAACCCTCAAACAACCTACCGGAAAATAAGAAAGATAAAAGACTCAAAGGATTTTTTAGAGAGAGAAACTAGAAAGAGGTTAGAGAGAAATATACAAGAAGAAGTTTTTATTTCTTTCCAAGGTTGAAAACTACACTAGGGGGGAACCCTCCTTTTATAGGCCAAGGTAGGGTGTCCATGACATCATTGCTTACATCACACTAGCAAATTACATCATGGCTTACATCACACATTACTAGATATTTTAATACATAACCTACTTGCTTAAAACCACTTTAAGAGTGATTAAGCTTTATTCTTAAGCACACATTAAGCAAACCAAAAGCACGCAAAAGGAACACAAATAAAAACTGCCAGATTAATGGAATTCTTTCGGCACGTGCTTCTTCATTTCAGTCATATCACAGAATTCGATGGTAAAATCTGGTGGACTTGGGTCTTCGTTTGGCGAAGTAGCAGCCTCATAGTAAGGTTCTCCGTTTGCTTCTAACACTCATAAATACATGTCTTCATTTGGTGGAAAATCTATTTCAAAAACTTCTTTGAACGGGCACTTGCTATTCCAGTAATCCAGAATATCTTGATCCCATTCTTTTGTCTGAGGATATTTAGTTGTCCAGGCGTCTTCCGTTGCTAAGATTTCAAGGGGAATTACTTCAAAACTTACTTTGTTTACCTTTGCCATGTAACGAAGAATTTCTTGCCATTGATGAAGATAATTAATTTTGAAATAATAACTGGTCGGGTTCATCTCAAACCATCCGTAGACAAATTTGGACGGGTCATTAATCTTCCTTGTCGGACCACTCCGTATGTAACGTTTTGGTTTATCAAACAACACTAGGCAGTGCCTGCCCTGTCTGGATGATAACATCTTTACCCATACATTGATTGGGCAGAACCAATCAAGGAGTTTAACCATGTTTGATCTTTCTGGGGCCATAGTTCTGGTTTTATGGGTAACTAGGTAGGTGATGAGTTTGTTAGAGTTGAATGAAATGGCTATTTTATAATTTTGAAACACGTACCAGAAAAATGCTAAGGCCTCTGTTGGTAGTTGGTACAGGTTGCCAATTTGTAAGATGTTAAGAAAGGGGTACTTTGGGTGAAACCTGTAATTCTTCATGAAAGGTCCATTTTGTTTAGGAGTGATGGTTAGGAAGGTTTTGTAGTTAAAATCAGAAACATTAATGTTGTTTCTGTTGATCACCTTGAAAACTTCTTCTGGGATTCGGGATGTTTTTGGCTGCTTGGGAATGGAACTCCTTTCCATTTTCTCAGAGACTTTCAGATGACTGTTTTCACTGGTGGGGTGATGCTTGATCATGGAGTTTCTCATGCTTTTATAGACCGTCGGACCTTTCTCGTCACTGTGAGGAACAGTAGAGATTGTTTGTAACAGGGGTTTCCAAAACAGATTAGATTTTCGAGGTGACACTCGAATATTTACTTTTGAATGTTTCTCTTTAAAGTTGTGGTTAATACTGCTCTTCTGGATACTTACCTTATCTTTCAAGATTTCTTTGCATGTGGTCTTCTGACAGTCACCTTTTGCTTTTTCAAGTGGGGCTTCTTTTTTCTGAGATATTCGTTTGTCCGTTTCTTCAGGAATCTTTACCAACAGTGTGCAAACAGTGATTAACTGTTCTTGGCTGCTTTTCCAGGTTGGCAGATAATCTTCCACAAGAAGCCTCTCTTCAACTTCTTTGGGAAGGATGACTTTGTCATGAGATGACGTTAGCATATAGATTGCTCTGACGTCATCATCCGAGTCACTTGAGTCTGAAGCACTTGAATCACTACTCGAATCATCATACCCGATGGAGTAAATCGTCTGTTTCTTTGGTTCGTCAACAAGAGAATATAGAGACTCTAGGTCAGAGATATCTATTGGATCGACCATGTTGATTTGCTGCATTAAGGCCTGGGTTTTCTTCATGTCTTTGCAGTCTCTTGAGAAGTGTCCCTTTTGGTTGCAGACATAACACATGTATGTGTTTCTTCCTCTGTTTGATTTTCTACTCAAGAATTTCCATTTTCTTTCTGCCTTATCTCTTCTCTTGTGTGATTTCTTTTTTCTTGATGAGTAGTCTTCATTAAAATCATAATTTTTGGAAGGTCGTGAGCATTTGCAGGAGGATTTATCTTTGCATTTTATCTTGAGATTCTTATCATCACAGGCTGATCCAAGGCTCTTTCCGGTTCTTTCAAATTCTGCCAAAAGTTTTCTTTGGTTACAATGTCTTGAAAGATCGTTTAGAATTAGTTGGTATAGCTCTCCAAGCGACATTTGGGCGAGTTGGATGTTTTTTTGTTTCGAGGTGTCTGCATACATCGTTTGACAGTGATTCAGTGAATGAATTTAGAAAGACTTGTTTGAGATTTACGTCATCTACACCGTTTAGGATGTAGAAGCGTTCAGACATTCTGTTATAATGTCTTTCAAGGTCCTTTTGTTTAAAGGAGCAACACTTCATTTTCAGGAATTCATCCCGTGCTTTCACAGTGAATTCTACTGGGTTTCCTAGAAATTCATTGTGAATTATGTTCATAAAGTCTTCTGCCGTTAGACGTTGCTGAATTTGCATTTTCTGATTAACTCCTAAACTTAAGTACCAATCCCTGAGTCTTTCTTGACATCTTGTCAGGAAACGCTTGATGACCATGTCAATGTCATAATACTGCAATTCTGCAGAGCACCATGTTAGCATCTCAACATATCTCTCCCGCCATTGTGATGGTGGGATGTCATCGAAGGTGAACTATTTCTTGGAGTCTATGTTGAAGAACATATTTTTGCTTGTCTGTGGTTCTGTTTGTGACTCCATCTCTTCTATAGCAGATTCAATATGATTTATCTCTGTGGTTTCTGGTTGTGTCATGAATAAATGCTCAAATTCATAATTTGGAGCTACGTCAGAATATTCTGACCGTTCTTCAGAACTGACACGCGATTCATCATCAGAATGATTGATGATTGGGGCATCTATTGGTGGTCGTTGGTGGTCATGCTGATTCTTCTTGTAGGCCATCACCATGCTTTCATCTCTGACCTGCTTGTCTTTCTTAGAACTTATTGCTCTGGTCCGTACTACTTGACGAAGCACTATGGTTTGAGGATGACTTTCTTGCTCTAGCTCTGATCTGCGCTTGTTCGTTTGCCCAGAGGTTCATCGATGGTGACATTTCTGACCACATGTGTATTGGTAACGGTTGTGGCTCAAAGGCTGTTCTCACGAACGGGGCACTTGGTAGCCTCCATGGATCATCTGCCATTGTTGAAGTTCTCTGTTGCTTGTGTTGCCTTTCAAGGTCTGCAAGCTGAGCTTTGAGGAACTTCATCTCCCCTTCTTTATGGACTAGACTGTTTTGAGTCTGCGGGCCAGGAGCTGAGTTGACTAGCTGGAGTAATTCATTATGAAGGCCAAGCATCTTGGTCCGTAGCTCATAAATGATACCTTCCAGGATTTGCATTCTGCCAACCAAGCTTTCTAGTGTTTGGCTGAACCTGTTCTGCTGAGCTAAGATGGCTTTGAGAGCGTTGTTCAGGGTACCTGCATTCTCACTTTGCCAGTTGAGTGTAGCTTCTATAGCAGTAATCTAGCTTGAGGATCCTGTGGGGTTCATAGTACTCGAAGGTTGAACTTTCCAACTATGTTTTGGATTTTGTATAGGATCTTCAAATGAGGTGAGGGCTGGGAACTCAGTTTGGAGATCTGGGGATGAGGTGGACAGGATAGGCATCATGACAAAAATTTCTTTCTGCTTAGGAGGGGGTTTAGGTGATGAAGGACTAGCTGGTCTTGGAGTTGGTTGTGGTGATGAGTCACCGTGACGGACATAGTAGTCAAACTTGCCTGATGGTTCACCAAGAAGACCAACTGTTGGATCTCCCACTTCATATCTCTTTTTCAGAGACTTTTGGGATCCTTTCTTCCTCTTTGGAGTGTCTTCATCGTAATCAACCCTGTCTGTTTCGTCTAAGAATGACTGGCAGTTGCATACGTCATAAGGGAAATGTTCTGTCGTGGTTGGGGTCTTTACAGGCAGCATCATGTACATCGTTGAGAAGACGTTTCTCTTGTCTTCCATCTTGAATTTCAGTTCGACAAGACCGTCCTGGAGTCGGACAAAGTCTGGAGCTGTCGTTGTCTGGACAGGAGCCTGGTGGATCTGTTCGTAGTAGTTATCCATTTTTCTAGGAGGAGCTTGAGGAGCTCTTCTATAGATAGCTGCTTAGGAACATGTGTTACTGTTGGCACTTCGTTGGAATCGATGCCGATAAGCAATGCGTCACCTAAATTGTCATGCCCGGGAACCATGATGTCCAAACAGTGGTTTTGGACTCTGTACGCCATCCGGTAGTGGAAGGTTTCTTGAAAGGTGTTAACCTGTTGGGCACCTCCGATCTGTATCTGGGCTTTCAAGGCAGTGAATAGTGATGGATCGTTGAGAGTCATGTTGAAGTTCGGGTAGAAGGTGAAAAACATTGTGCTGGCGTTCAACGTGGTTTGAATAGTACCAATACAGGCGTGTTTGTATTCTACGAACCTGGAATCGACTAGGGCAATCAGGGAGAACGCTGGTAGACCTTTTCTACCATGGAAGGTCAGGGCTAACCTTACTGAACCGAAGTGGATGTGGGTAAAGCCTTGTGCTTGGTGGATCCTTGGAAGATCTGGGGGAGGTATAGGTTTAGAAGGTGTTCGGAGTTTGTGGCTGGAAGCTCGTGTGAATCAAACTTGGAGGTTTGAACATACTCCTTGACACCTAGGTTGGGGTTTGGACTAATTATTTTTTTGATTCTTTTAGAAAGAGAATTATGGGGTTTTGAAAAGACACTATAGGGATTGACTAATGGCATGCTAGTAATAGGGATTTTAGAATTATCAGAGAGGTATGAGAAATCATACGGCTAATCGATCCTAGACGCTGATGACCGACGACTGGACAAACTGGACATAGAACGGGACAGACTCGACTCGTGGTTCATATCTGAGTTTGGATGTGACATAACACCCTCTGGGTTTTCGCAATTCGTACTAAACTAGAGACTTACAACGATTCTTCTCCTCTTTAACGTCGTCTTACCACTCACGAACAAATTGTCTACCGACTGTTCGAGTCCTCAACAGGGAAGTGTTTACACGTTGTATCAGACGATTCGAGTCCTCAACAAGATCAGTTGTTCTGATGTGAGAGATCCGATCAACGTCGGCAGTCACAGAGCATACTTAAAAAATCCGATAAAGGCGGAACAGGAGCCTCGTTATGGCTCTGATACCATAAAAAGGGGGGAGTGTATGGCTGATCTTCAGGAAGACCAGTAAGAACCTCAAACATAAAGAAGAGCCCGTTGGTATTTGGTCCCCAAAATGAAGTATTTATTGAGAATGACAAAGAACAAGTGAACAAAATATAAGTTCTATACAACACAATGTTGTTAGTGATGTTCACAATTTAATAAAAAAAATTCATAAGTTCTATCATTAAAAGTTTTAACCAAATATCAAGGGGTCAAAGTCAAATCGGGGTGATCTGGAGAAAGCCAAATAAGCCTTGAGAATAGACATGGAGCATTAGAAAACAATATGTGTTATCCATTTAGTTTTATGCATCTTAATTGAACATAAATCATATCACCAAAGAAATAAAGTCATGCTAAGTGTAAACTTGTTGTTGACCTGCCTAAACTGTCATAATTAATGCTGAGAATGAAGTATTGAGAAGCTACTTAGTCAATATGATCCCATGTTTGAGATACTTTTCATAAAAGGAAGAAAATGTTATGAAAGGAAAAATAACTAAAATTTGATCTTTTAATGCACCATTTGCTCTTAAATAATATTCTTTGATCTTTGATGATAAATATGTTTGTTTTTTGGTTTAAGAAAAAAAGAGTTGCATTTTACCTTCATAAGGTCTGAAAATGTATTTCCGAGTAAGGTTTGGAATTTCTTAATCTTTTTGGGCACACTTAAATGTTTTTTTCTATGTTTATCAATTTCGGGCATGCTTTTATGTTATACATAATTTCGGGTAGACTTGACTGTTTTAGTTGAAGTTTAGCTCTTTCGGGCAAGCTTGAAGTTTGAATTTGGTTGAATATGTGATTTCGAGTAAGCTTAGGTGATTTCATAATATTCTATAAAACTTAGCTGTTTTATCGGATATTTGAATTATTCTAGCAAGCTTTACATTTCAAAATGTTGAATATGAATTTTTTGCAAGCATTGATATTTTTGAAAATTCTAGCAAACTTTGGTGTTTTGTTTAACTATTTGAGATATCCGGGCAAGCTTGATGATTATGTAAGTACTTAAATGACTTATTCATGTTTACGAGTACACTTTGTGTTTAGAGCATACTTCAATATCTTAGGATAAAATAGTCTTCTCTAGCACACTTTGCACTTCTACAGTTGTTAACTATTTTAAACTTTCGGGTAAGGTTTTTGATATGTTCAGTTATTCGACCAAAGTTGATAATTAGAAATATTTCTAAGATGTTACTTTGGGTATCTTAATTGATTCCTATCAAGCTTGCTTATTTGATGCTTTATACTTGATTATTAGTCTTGTGATTCATTTCTCTAGCAATCTTGTATTTTGAGTAAGCTTCCTTCATTGATTTCTTTTTAGATTTATTTTTAAAATTTTTATTTTCTAAACAATTCTTAAACGAGCAAGGTTTACTAAATGTGCTTTAACGAGCAAGGTTTTAAATGGGAAAACATTATCGAGCAAGGTTTTAAATTGAAAAGATATTTACTTGGATAATATTATTGTATGACAGCTATTAACTCACTACAAGACAAAAAGCATTTAAAACTCACTTTCAAAAAGTTATATGAGAGGAAGTTAGAGAAATTTTTAACACTTTCATCTCTCTCTCCTTCCACTTTTGCTCCCATTTCAGAAACCCAACCGGCTTAATTCAATCATCTAAACTTCCTAACCCTAATTAGTCAGCCCACACAATCTGACTCGGTAAGCATCTATTAACTGTTTTCCGACAATGATTATGTCATAAAGGGAATTTAAATTTCATCTTTACTAACTCTCTGTTTCTTGTGTTGGTTTTTAATTTGTTGAAGATCAGGTTCTTTAAGAAATTTCTTCTCTACATCTTCAAATTATTACCTAATACCATTCAAAGATATGATCTTTATGACTAATCTTTGCTTTGAATGTGTTTTTGATTGAACAGATATGGCGGATGATGAACCGACATACCCTTTTGAGCACAAGCATAACATGTGTGCTCTGTTGCAAGTTACTCCAGATAATGCGGAGGTGGCGTACATGACAAGGTGGTTACAAAGATCAAATATACGATTCGCCTTAACAGAGTAACCTGTACTTTATAGAAATCATCTCTTGGATTTCTGGCACTCTGCTGAACTCATGGATGATCAAGATGGTAGGCATTTGGAGGCTGCCATTGCAACTCACGAGATACGGGTTACTGAAAGACTAATTAATAGATGTCTACAGTTACATGATGATGACCATAACCCGATAAATTTCACAACTGATCATCTGTTTAAGATCTTTACACAAACCATGGGTTATCAAGGGAACGTAAAGGAAGGACAGTTTCAAAATGGAATGTTCCCAAACTTATATAAATTTTTGATTCACCACATCATTAAGGGTTTTGCCACTAGGAAGGGATCGGGGACTCTTATGAGTCGGGACTTGGCGAATGCAACATTTGCGGTTATTTATGACCTTCCATTTAACTTCTCAAAGATGATCTTTGAAGGAATGGTTAGCATGTTGAAGAATTTCCCTATCAAGGTTCAACTACGAACAAGCTATAGTGCTACCAGCACAAGTTAAACAGTGTTACCAGCACACTTTGGTTTGCATAATAAGTTATTATTTAATAAAGAGTTGAAGGGATTCATGATGAATAGTTTGCTCGTAGGATCATAACGAGCAAAGTTTGTTATGATCAGGAAGATTGAAGTATGTTAGGTGAGTATTTTCTAAGGAAAATAATCCAAGTAAAGTCTACCTGGGGAACTATTCCCCAACACACTTCAGGGTTACCACGTTTACCCGAAGACCTGTTTTACACTTAGTATATATTGTAATATGATTTTCTGAATATGTATTAATGATTAGGGTTTCTAGAAGGAATAAAAGCTGTGTGACACCCGGTAAATTCCCAACCCCTTAAACTAAGTAATCAACCTAATAATTAGGTGATTGTGAATATTAAGCGCGCCATATTAGTCAGCGCGTGCATTTGTTATGTGCGCCCTGCGCGAGCGCGCCATATTAGTCAGCGCGTGCATTTGTTATGTGCGCCCTGCGCGAGCGCGCCATATTAGTCAGCGCGTGCATTTGTTATGTGCGCCCTGCGCGAGCGCGCCATGTTAGTCAGCGCGTGCATCTGTTATGTGCGCCCTGCGCGAGCGCACCATGTTAAGAACCAGCGTGAGCATATGTTATATGCGCCATGCGTGAATGTTTTGGCTTTATGTTTTCAAGTAACTTAACGTTATGTTGTCTATGGGTTGACCATCCCGCATGATGCTAAGGCGGGTGCATCCTAAATCGTTTATGCGCGTGCGGAAGGGAACTAACCTCCCCGCATGGCGGGAACATTGAGAGCTAGTTTGTCTGAAGCTCCAAGATGGAATTGACTTCAACATGACTGATCACTATGTTGAAATACCAAGACCCCCTGGAGAATCTACAAATGAAACTCAATGTCCCTAACTGCGAGAAGGTTACGTACCTACCCGCAGCAAAGAAACATTCTACACGCAGAATCCTACACGCATAAGGCTGTACGCGCAAGGTTACACGCACAAAACACAGTATTTTTCAGAATAAAGGGGATTATTCCCGCCCAAAAGAAAACAGTAACGTGTTTCAGAAAATTTCTACTTTTTACTGTGCACTGGCAAAAGCACACTGTGGCATGAACAGTCAACTATCAGCCACCCTACTCTCACCAACCACAGACCTGCATGTCCTGCGAAAATCAGAATCTTTTACCCACTCCTCCACTTTTGAATAAATAATAATACTTTCCATACTTTATCATCATCACACCTAGATATGAAAAGATTACAATCCCCTAAATCAAGGGATTGTGTTCCATTGAGTTTGCCTATAAATATGTAACCTAAAATTATCACTCAACACACTTCAAACTTCTCTCTTAAAACTGCAAATCTGCTCTGAATCATCTCCCAAGCATCTATTTGATTTTCAATTCCGTTCCTGTTACTAGGTAAGCCGAGATTATAACCTTGAGATCTACTTTCCAACCCTTATATCTTGATCTTAATATAGATTTCTTGTTATTTAATCGTATTCTAGACCTTCGATTCCGAGGCCAACACCAAGAAAACCCGAATCTCGATTAATCCCTTAACAAGAACCTCAGGTGAGTCTCACAGCCCCCATTTCACTATGTTCACTGTTTTTAACCTGTTTTCGGGGCGAGGGACACGTGTTTAAATTACATTTTATCATGGTATACTTACAAGCTATGCAAGCGATTATGTGTTTAAATTATGTTTCATGATGAGCAATGTAAACGGTTATCTATGATTTACGATGTATGTGCGCCAGAACTCGAGTAAGTGATCACTTTACCATTGGAACTCTAAGGGTAGGGACTGCTGGTTTGATCCACCCACTCGTAGGGGTCGCACCTCTTTGCATGGACGAGTGCCTAGTATGGTCATGGGGCAGTACTATGGGTTTGAGCCCGCTCGTAGGGGTCGCGCCTCTTTGCATGGACGAGCGCCTTGTTTTCCGGCACAACGTCCGCGCGTAACCCGCGGGACGGTAATACGTTATTTTAGCTCGTAGTGGCAGCGCCACTTACATAGACGAGCACGGTTTTTCAGAAATGTCCACGCGTAAACCGCGGGACGATAATACATTATTTTAGCTCGTAGTGGCAGCGCCACTTACACAGACGAGCGCGTCCTCAGAAATGTTCGCGCGTAACCCGCGGGATGGTTTTATCAGAATTATGTTGTCAGATCTGTTTCAAGATGGTTTTATCAGAATTATGATGCAATATGATTTATCAAGTTACTAAAACTTGTGAACTCACTCAGTTTATACTGATTCAAATGTTTTTACGTGTCTTTCAGGAGATAATTAGGTAGCGCATGGAGTCACACTTAGAGCACCTCACGCTGAACATCTAAATTAGCTTTTTGGAAGATTTTAGTTCTATCCCTTCGATGCGCGTGGTTGTTCCCGCCGCGCATGGGGATATGGCGTGGAAATCTTCAACAGTTTTTATACTTGGATGTTTTTATGTAATTTTTAAACAATGTAATGTATTGTATTAAACATTTCATGCGCAATGAAAATCTTTGAATGTTTGCAATGGCCCGTGCTTAATTATCAATCCCCACTCGCGCGCGCCCGGCTGTTTCCGCCGCTCAGGGCCGGGTGTGACAGATTGGTATCAGAGCACTGGTTATAGCGAACTAGGAAAAGAAGTTTTAACCTAGACTATAACCGTTGGGGAATCACATGAAATACTTTTCAAAGAAAATATTTTCAAAAGAAACTATACACACACTTAGGAACACGGGTCACACAGTGTCTAGTAAATAATGATAACATTATGTGCTCAGAGTACATGCGCTAAGTTTGATATATTTCCATTCTCTTTTAAAGCGAGAATGCCTCCAACTAAAGCCAAAGGAATTACCATGACACCCGAGGAACTCGCGGAAATAATCGCGCAAGCGATTGCGACACATGAGGCCAGCAAGGCCGAATCAAGTCAGGGTCGTCGGAATGAGACCCCAGAACCCGAATCAGGAGCCTTGGACAAAGGATGCTCCTATAAGACATTCATGGCCTGTAAGCCTTGGCCATTCAAGGGAACCGAAGGGGCCATTGGGCTCTACAATTGGATTGACAAGATGGAGACAGTTCTCTCCATTAGCAGATGTAGTGAGAACCAGAAGGTCCTTTACGCGACCTGCATGTTCCAAGAAGCAGCTTCATCTTGGTGGAAGCTTCAAGTGAAGACTTTGGGGCGAGAAGTTGCTCTTCACAAGACCTGGGAGGAACTGAAGGAAATGTTGATGAGAAAGTTCTGCTCACGCGCAGAGATTCAGAGTCTGCAACAAGAATTCTGGAACCACACTATGGTAGGAACGGATATCGACGCCTACAACAACCGGTTCAACGAGCTTTGTCAGTTGGTGCCAGATATGGCAAACACAGAGGAAAAGAAGGTCGAGAGGTATATCTTTGGGTTGCCTCCTGTTGTTAGGGTTCCGCTCAACGCCGCAGCGCCTCCAACCTTCGATGAGGCGGTTGCGCGGGCCATCACCCTTACAAGGGATACGGTCCGTGCGGGTATGTTGACTACGCGCGGAAGCGAGCAGCGAACCTCTGACTCCAAAAGGAAATGGAACTCTCACCACCGAGGGTCCGACTCCAAGCAGCCACCGTTCAAGAAACAGGAAAGCGCAAGGGTTTACGCGATTCAGGCCGCGGAGCCACCACGAAAAGGATACAGCGGGCCTCGCCCATGGTGCAACAAATGCAAGTACCACCACGAGGGTGAATGCGCAAGAATCGAATGTGCCAAATGTGGCAGACCAGGGCACAAGACGATGAATTGCCGTGTCAGAGAAGCTGGAGCCAGTGACAACTGCTACGCATGCGGAAAGCCAGGGCATTTTAGTCGGGATTGCCCGCAAAAGGGGAACCAAGCTCGCGGGAGAGCTTTTGTGATCGGCGCAGGCGAAGCTAAAGAAGAGCCGAATGTGGTAACCGGTACGTTTTTGCTTAACGGACATTTTGCATCTGTCTTATTTGATACTGGCGCTGACCTAAGTTTTATATCTGCTGAGTTTAAAAACTCCCTAGGCTTAGCAACCAGTAGGCTAGACACGCCTTATACTATAGAACTAGCCAATGGTAGGCAGTTATGCGCGAACGAAAGAACTGAAGAATGTGTAATAGTCATGGGAGGTCACGGGTTCAATATTAATTTGTTGCCAATAGACTTGGGAAGTTTTGACATTGTGGTAGGTATGGAGTGGTTAGTCGAGAACCGCGCGGAAGTTATTTGCCATGAGAAGCAGGTTCGGATCCAACTGTTGAACGGAGAAACCTTGGTAATTCAAGGGGAAAGAAGGGGAGTTGCGACGAAACTGATCTCGTGCCTAAAGGCGCGCAAGTGCCTAAGGAAAGGGTGCTACGCCTTCCTGGCGCATGTCGTAGAAAAGAAAGGAGATGAGCGAAGAATTGAAGACTTACCAGTAGTGCGCGAATTTCCAGAAGTTTTTCCTGAAGATTTGCCCGGATTACCGCAGCCGCGACAAGTAGAGTTTCGTATTGATTTAGTCCCAGGAGCTGCGCCAGTAGCTCGAGCGCCTTATCGACTAGCTCCATCTGAGATGCAAGAGCTATCCAATCAGTTACAGGAACTATTGGATAAGGGTTTCATTCGCCCAAGTTTCTCACCTTGGGGAGCTCCAGTACTGTTTGTAAAGAAGAAGGATGGTTCCTTCCGGATGTGTATTGACTACAGGGAGCTGAACAAGCTGACAGTCAAAAATCGGTACCCTTTACCGAGGATTGACGACTTATTTGACCAGTTGCAGGGATCCAGTTATTATTCGAAGATAGATCTACGGTCAGGATACCACCAACTTAGGGTCCATGAGGAAGATGTGCCGAAAACAGCCTTCCGAACTAGATACGGCCATTATGAGTTCTTAGTGATGCCTTTCGGGCTAACTAATGCGCCGGCTGTATTCATGGATCTGATGAACCGCGTGTGCAAACCATACTTGGACAAGTTTGTGATTGTGTTTATAGATGATATTCTGATTTACTCTCGGACCAAGGCCGAGCATGAGCAACACCTGAGATTGATTTTGGAATTGTTGAGGAAAGAAAAGTTGTATGCGAAGTTTTCCAAATGTGAGTTTTGGCTTAGAGAAGTTCATTTTCTCGGTCACGTTGTAAACGAGAAAGGAATACACGTTGATCCTTCTAAAGTCAAGGCCATCGAAAACTGGGAAGCGCCAAAAACCCCAACTGAGGTGAGGCAATTCCTAGGGCTAGCTGGCTACTATCGACGCTTCATTGAGAACTTCTCCAAAATAGCTCTACCTCTGACCGCGCTAACTCGGAAAGACAAGAAGTTTGTTTGGGGCGAAAATCAGGAAACAGCATTTCAAATGTTGAAACAGAAGTTATGTAGTGCGCCAATTTTGTCTCTGCCCGAGGGGACGGATGACATCGTCGTTTACTGCGACGCTTCACATCAAGGACTCGGATGTGTCCTTATGCAGCGAGACAAAGTCATAGCGTATGCCTCGCGCCAACTCAAGACCAATGAAAAGAACTACACAACGCATGATTTAGAACTTGGAGCGGTTGTCTTCGCGCTAAAGATTTGGCGCCATTACCTCTATGGTACAAAGTGTGTAATCTTTACGGATCACAAGAGCCTTCAACATATATTTGATCAAAAGGATTTAAACATGAGGCAACGAAGATGGGTTGAATTGTTGAACGATTATGATTGTGAAATCAAGTACCACCCTGGAAAGGCGAATGTGGTAGCAGACGCGCTAAGTAGGAAGGAGCGAATAAAAACGCTACGAGTCAAGGCTCTAAGGTTGACCATTCACGCAGATCTCTCTACTCGCATCCGAGACGCTCAGCAAGAAGCCTTGAAACCAGAGTTTGTTAAAAACGAATGCCTTGGGGGTATGGTTAAGAATTTGGAACTGAAAGAGAACGACACTCGATATTTTGCTAACCGCATATGGGTCCCTCTCAAGGGAGGATTGCGCGAACAGGTCTTGAACGAAGCTCACAAGACGCGGTATTCCGTACATCCTGGCGCAGACAAGATGTACCAAGATGTTAAAACGCTGTATTGGTGGCCCAATCTTAAAGGCGCCATCGCGACGTATGTCAGTAAGTGCCTGACGTGTTCAAAAGTAAAGGCTGAATATCAGAAGCCGTCGGGGTTACTTCAGCAGCCAGAAATTCCCATGTGGAAGTGGGAACAAATCTCTATGGACTTCATCACCAAACTGCCAAGGACACCTGGGGGTTATGACACGATCTGGGTTATTGTAGATCGGCTAACTAAGTCAGCGCACTTCCTGCCGATCAAGGAAACCGATAAGATGGAAAAGTTAGCCCGATTGTATATTCGAGAAGTAGTTTCAAAACATGGAGTCCCAGTGTCCATCATTTCTGATAGAGATAGTCGGTTCACATCAAGGTTTTGGAGATCGTTACAAGGAGCTCTAGGTACTCGCCTTGATATGAGTACAGCTTATCATCCTCAAACGGATGGGCAAAGCGAGCGAACAATCCAGACATTGGAAGATATGCTACGCGCGTGCGCAATCGATTTCGGAGGTAGCTGGGATACTCACCTCCCATTGGTTGAATTTTCTTACAACAATAGCTATCACACAAGTATTAAGGCTGCGCCGTTCGAAGCTTTGTATGGGCGCAAGTGTAGATCCCCACTGTGCTGGGCTGAAGTGGGTGACAAGCAAATGACTGGTCCAGAATTGATCCAAGAAACAACAGACAAGATTTTTCAGATAAGGAATCGCCTTAAGACAGCGCGCGACAGACAGAAGAGCTACGCAGATGTGCGAAGGAAACCATTGGAGTTTCAAGTAGGGGATAAAGTACTTTTGAAAGTCTCTCCATGGAAAGGAGTCCCCCGTTTCGGCAAGCGAGGAAAGTTGAATCCGCGCTACATTGGACCATTTGAGATCCTGGAAAGGATCGGTCCGGTTGCTTATAAACTCCATTTACCCGCCGAACTCAGTGGAATTCATGACACGTTTCATGTGTCCAACCTCAAAAAGTGTTTATCTGATGAAACGTTGATTTTACCGTTGGAAGAAATTCACATCGACAAACAGCTGCACTTCGTAGAAGAACCCATAGCAATAACCGATTGGAAAGAACAAAAGTTGCGCAGAAGCAGAATCAAGTTAGTAAAGGTTCAATGGAACTCGAGGCGTGGGCCTGAATTCACTTGGGAAAGAGAAGACCAGATGCGCATGAAATACCCACACCTCTTTCAGAGCATGGCTTCTGCCAGCAACGTCTCCTAAATTTCGGGACGAAATTCGCTTAACAGAGGGAGAATGTGACACCCGGTAAATTCCCAACCCCTTAAACTAAGTAATCAACCTAATAATTAGGTGATTGTGAATATTAAGCGCGCCATATTAGTCAGCGCGTGCATTTGTTATGTGCGCCCTGCGCGAGCGCGCCATATTAGTCAGCGCGTGCATTTGTTATGTGCGCCCTGCGCGAGCGCGCCATATTAGTCAGCGCGTGCATTTGTTATGTGCGCCCTGCGCGAGCGCGCCATGTTAGTCAGCGCGTGCATCTGTTATGTGCGCCCTGCGCGAGCGCACCATGTTAAGAACCAGCGTGAGCATATGTTATATGCGCCATGCGTGAATGTTTTGGCTTTATGTTTTCAAGTAACTTAACGTTATGTTGTCTATGGGTTGACCATCCCGCATGATGCTAAGGCGGGTGCATCCTAAATCGTTTATGCGCGTGCGGAAGGGAACTAACCTCCCCGCATGGCGGGAACATTGAGAGCTAGTTTGTCTGAAGCTCCAAGATGGAATTGACTTCAACATGACTGATCACTATGTTGAAATACCAAGACCCCCTGGAGAATCTACAAATGAAACTCAATGTCCCTAACTGCGAGAAGGTTACGTACCTACCCGCAGCAAAGAAACATTCTACACGCAGAATCCTACACGCATAAGGCTGTACGCGCAAGGTTACACGCACAAAACACAGTATTTTTCAGAATAAAGGGGATTATTCCCGCCCAAAAGAAAACAGTAACGTGTTTCAGAAAATTTCTACTTTTTACTGTGCACTGGCAAAAGCACACTGTGGCATGAACAGTCAACTATCAGCCACCCTACTCTCACCAACCACAGACCTGCATGTCCTGCGAAAATCAGAATCTTTTACCCACTCCTCCACTTTTGAATAAATAATAATACTTTCCATACTTTATCATCATCACACCTAGATATGAAAAGATTACAATCCCCTAAATCAAGGGATTGTGTTCCATTGAGTTTGCCTATAAATATGTAACCTAAAATTATCACTCAACACACTTCAAACTTCTCTCTTAAAACTGCAAATCTGCTCTGAATCATCTCCCAAGCATCTATTTGATTTTCAATTCCGTTCCTGTTACTAGGTAAGCCGAGATTATAACCTTGAGATCTACTTTCCAACCCTTATATCTTGATCTTAATATAGATTTCTTGTTATTTAATCGTATTCTAGACCTTCGATTCCGAGGCCAACACCAAGAAAACCCGAATCTCGATTAATCCCTTAACAAGAACCTCAGGTGAGTCTCACAGCCCCCATTTCACTATGTTCACTGTTTTTAACCTGTTTTCGGGGCGAGGGACACGTGTTTAAATTACATTTTATCATGGTATACTTACAAGCTATGCAAGCGATTATGTGTTTAAATTATGTTTCATGATGAGCAATGTAAACGGTTATCTATGATTTACGATGTATGTGCGCCAGAACTCGAGTAAGTGATCACTTTACCATTGGAACTCTAAGGGTAGGGACTGCTGGTTTGATCCACCCACTCGTAGGGGTCGCACCTCTTTGCATGGACGAGTGCCTAGTATGGTCATGGGGCAGTACTATGGGTTTGAGCCCGCTCGTAGGGGTCGCGCCTCTTTGCATGGACGAGCGCCTTGTTTTCCGGCACAACGTCCGCGCGTAACCCGCGGGACGGTAATACGTTATTTTAGCTCGTAGTGGCAGCGCCACTTACATAGACGAGCACGGTTTTTCAGAAATGTCCACGCGTAAACCGCGGGACGATAATACATTATTTTAGCTCGTAGTGGCAGCGCCACTTACACAGACGAGCGCGTCCTCAGAAATGTTCGCGCGTAACCCGCGGGATGGTTTTATCAGAATTATGTTGTCAGATCTGTTTCAAGATGGTTTTATCAGAATTATGATGCAATATGATTTATCAAGTTACTAAAACTTGTGAACTCACTCAGTTTATACTGATTCAAATGTTTTTACGTGTCTTTCAGGAGATAATTAGGTAGCGCATGGAGTCACACTTAGAGCACCTCACGCTGAACATCTAAATTAGCTTTTTGGAAGATTTTAGTTCTATCCCTTCGATGCGCGTGGTTGTTCCCGCCGCGCATGGGGATATGGCGTGGAAATCTTCAACAGTTTTTATACTTGGATGTTTTTATGTAATTTTTAAACAATGTAATGTATTGTATTAAACATTTCATGCGCAATGAAAATCTTTGAATGTTTGCAATGGCCCGTGCTTAATTATCAATCCCCACTCGCGCGCGCCCGGCTGTTTCCGCCGCTCAGGGCCGGGTGTGACAAGCTGTCAGGAAGCAGGCCTATACATAGAATGATCTAGGGCATTCCTCTGAACGGACACAAGAGACAGACACCTGAATTAATTGACAATGATTTGACGGCTGCTATATTCGTATGGACATTCTGCCTAGAATCATCTCATTCCTTTCTTAGAACCCTAATGATTTCTGTGTTGTAATCAACTTACTATTAATGGAAATATTTTGAGTATGTGTGTGAGTGTGTATTTATTGTGTCCTTACAATTAGTGTGTCATTGATTCCGCCTTTGATACACTATTATTCTTCTCCAATCTAGCCGCGTCGTTAACCTTCTTGTCAACCCTCTTAGTGTGGGTTACGACATAGATAGACTGAGAGATCATATCAGTGGGACCGACATATTATTCACTCAATTCTCAACCAAATCAATCAAATAACCACTTAAAATGTTCTTATCACTCTCGAGTCCAATCCCAAATCTCTGAACACACAATTCCAAATTAAAATACGTTTAAAATCCAAAATCCACCAAGCATAATCCTATATTTCTAAACAACACAAATTCAACCACAAACCATATCCAACTATCTCAATTACTCAATTCACACACTACAAACAACACAATATTAGTTCGAAATCCAATTTCGGTCAAATTAGCCTCTAATTAACATCTCAGCATGTTAATCAGCTAAATTCAATAAACTCAAACTCGGATCTAAAATTAACACTCAATCTGTAAATTAACAATCAATTCATTACGAATCATCTTAACACATACACAATCTAAATTGGCTTTGATACCTTTTGTAGAAACACACTATCGAGCTTCAATCAACTAATTGATCAATTCATAGTAATTAACCAATTTGGTTCTAGTTATCTGATATCCGTATGTGTGTAACTGATTATAGAACGAAGTATGTGAGTGGACAATTGGGCAGATTATTGGCTTGGGAGAAATACGTTAAACACACTTAATAAATTAATAGGCTAAATAGCCTATATATAGAAGACGAATGACATTCGTTACACATTCCGTAACGAATGGCCTTCATTCGTGTTCATTACATAAGTAACAAAATGGTATAGCGAATGACTCATTCTCTAAAACACATTCGTCAACATTCCTTGACGAATGGGTATATAACATTAACGACTAAGGTCCATTCGTTAAACATCATTAACGAATGGACACGTATAACAACTTAACTCTCATTCGTTAAACAGATTTAACGAATGAGCAATACATAACTTAAGGAATAGCATAGTAATTACAAAAATACCCTTACATTATAATAATACTAAAAATGATTTCAAAGAAACGAGACAACCAAAACCATGCACTAAGAATAGCACATCCAAAAGTGATATTACGTGATTTCTTACGTGTCATCCATAGCTCTAATAAATATACACCAATTCCATACGAACTAACTATAGAGGATTTTCGGCTAGGCTTAATGAGTCAAATACAATTTAATAAGCCAACGATCGAGTTTGAGGATGTTAGGTCGCATAATTAGACAAAGGAGTGTATTCCCTCTTTGGAGGACGAGTTTAGGGATGAATTTGGAGAGATTTGGTGGGTTTAGAAGATATGGATGAGAAAGAGTTAAACCCTCAAAAAGATCTCGAGGAACTTGATGTATTGTTACTCGGGGAGCCAGTTAATAAACTAAATGTCAAAGAGGAATCAAAAGGGATATCCGAAGAATTTAAGAATAAAGAGCTGCATCTCGGTGTGAAAAACTATCCGCTTATGGGCGGTGAAGCTGATCGGCTTTTAGAAATATATGTTCGTGGATTGTAACGTAAATCAAGAGTCCCCAAAAGGAGGATATTTGGGCTCCGCAATCAAAGTGCGCCGAATTTGTCATATCCTCATAATTTCAAGAATTGATGGATTGAGCTAAATTCATATTTTTTGGCCCACGTGAGTTTGAAATTAGTTTATTCACAACTAATTGTTAAAACAGAGTTTTGAAGAGCACTTATGGGAAGAGGATAAAGGAGAAGCCTCCTGATTTAGGTTTCGGGAACGAGTCCGGCTGAAGACTCTTTTGTAAACTTCTCGCTTCCAGGGAGGAAACACGGTAATATGTTTTCATTTATTTTAATTTTAATATGGTTTACTTCTTTTATTTGTCGGGTATATCTTCTCTTTCTTGCAGGTTTTTTGGGAGTTTCTTATGAGGTCGTTGATGAGCTATAACAATAAACACGTGTGGGAATGACACTTGCTTCCTTCTTTTTTTCATGAGAGATGTTTTTATTCGAAGATTGTGTGTTAATCGCGTTAAAATTGGAGGGCGCAGGCATATCGTCTATTTAACAGGGTAGTCTGTTCCAATTCATTAGTTTATTTTTATTTTTTGAGTAGTTTAATTTGTAATTTTCTTTTTCTCACATTGAGGACAATGTGAAATTTAAGTATGGGGATGAGAATTGAGGTTTTCGGCAAAATAAAACAAAAACTATGAAAAATTAAATTGATTACAAATAGGAAAAAATGTCCCTTTATTTATAAATTTATTTTTTTGCAAAAATTGGAAGATGATAGAAAAAATCGGGGATTGGTTTTTCAAACTACTTATAATAAGATATAATATAAAAGAAAGTGTACTATGTATGGGATTTATCGGTAGGTCCAACTAACATTGAAATGTTTCCCATTGCATATTCTTAATAAACCTAATTTGTTTTAGATTTTGTGGGTTTTCATCCTAAAGGGGGGTAGTGAAGCTGAAATTCGACAAGGCATAAGGAGTATAACCAAAAGCTGACTACCTTGAGGTGGTAAGAATTGAAAACTTTAAATTTGCACACCACTCCGTTTAATGAAAATAAATATAAAGTGGTTGTGCCCCGCAATTGTCCAATTTTATGCGAGATTTAGTCTTTAGTTATATATTTATAGGTTAAAAATGCAAAAGTGCACAACAAAAAAAAAAGAAAAAAAGAAAAGAAAAGAAAAAGTTATAAGTATTCCAAGAATTGATCCGAACAAAAATGAAAAGTGAGAAAAAGTTATGTATTGTAAAATTCCAACAAAGCATTCTCAAAAATAGAAAACGAGGTCCAAGTGCACATACTAGACGGGACTAAGAGTTAACATGTTACCAAGGGGATGGTGACTCTAAGGATACATTATTGGGACTCAAAGTTTTTAGTTGGTAAATATTTTTCAGGGAATAGTTGGACAAACTCCAATAATATTTAGGGCATGCTCGTATGACCTTATTTGACCTATCAAAATCCATCTAAATGTATTTTCTTATTACCATTAAGGGGTTCTCATCTTATAGTGATATGTTGAACCAATCTGCTTCAACCTGATTTTTAATTTTCTTTATTATGCTTGAGATGGGGTAGGTGGATCGGTAACTCTAAATGCGTGAGATCCGTAGGTTGTTTATATCACTTAAACTTAAATGCTTAACGTGCTTGGGGCTTGATAGGCTGGTGGCTGGGTTTAAATGAGTGACAATATCAGCAATCGCGGTTTTTGTGTTTATCAAAGCGTTAAAATAACCTACATGATTTTAAAGCCATATTTTTCTGATTATGATTCCATTGCAAATTACTTTTTCAGGGATGGAAAATGTTTAATTTTGGGGATATTTGATATGGCCTAAGTTGTATATAAATATATATATATAAATATTATAACTGTTTCATACACCTTTGAGTAACTTTAAGGTTTTATTTTTACTAAATAATCCTCCTAACTGGTTCATATTTATATTTTAAAGGATTCATATGACAATGAGTTAAAGCGATATAATTAAGCTAATAAAGAAAGTGAATAATTCAAATCGTAATTACAGATTATAATTCATTAATTAATTAAAAGGATTACAATTTTCGTTAAGTTGGTTACTTGTAAAATCATGTATCAAATAAATCATTTGAATGAATTATGGGACATTTAATTGATTGCGTTGACTTTCATCATGCTTGTTTTATATTCAAGTGTCAATTTAGAGAACAAACAAAAAACGTTAGTGGTCATGTTTTATATGCAAGTGTTAATTTAAAGAAGAAACATAGAAAAGTTAGTGGTTTGTTAAAGATGAATTTTAAAACATAACAAATCAAGGATGGGCTCCTATAACAAACTAAATGGGCTACATAAAAGTCGAATAGGGCCTGGACTCTTAATATGATGGGCCAATATTTTGTGAATGTCGGTTAAAGAGGAACTAAGAGGAAATTGTATAAGGGAACTAGAGAGAGAGAGAGATATGAATTAATTTTCTTGTCGGCAACACGGGATGGAGAGTTCAATCAAAGAAACAACAACAAAGAAAAGAGAGCAAGCCGTTGGTTTGAGCAGATAACGTTGGGTTTCAACACCTACTCATCCAAACAATATTATTATTCAGTTTGAATTTATTATTTTCATCATGAATTTATAATCTATTTATTTTCTTTTATTCTTGAGTATGGTTGTTGGCTAAACCTTAGACCGCCTAGGCTTATAATTAACTTTTGTTGATATTGGATTTTGATTTCGTTTATAGTTTATGATTAAGTAAGAAGTTTATTTATTTTCATTCGATACATATGTGTGCTTAGGATTGTTTGGTGAGTTTTATTGTTTCACAAAATCTTTGGTGACTGTCTATCATAAAATAGGATTTTGTTAGGTTATCTACTGTGTGTTTTTTTACTAGATTATGGTTGATATGCAATAAAACCATAGACACAATAATAATTAATCAAGTAGACCTAAATGTGCTACTAATCTAAATAGCTGTAAGGCGATAGTTATGTGATAGGTATTGATTGATTAATTTGCTAGATTTAGTTCTCTGTATGGAGTCCGTTTAGGTTTGATTGATTAGCTTTGTCTATCTCGGCGAGTGAGTTCATTAGACCATCTTTAGAGTTTAGATCCACATACCCCATCTCAAGCATAAGACAATTAAAAATTGGGTTGATGCAAAGCAGTTCAACTTATCACGGTAATATAAGAACCCTTTAAAGAAAAGAAGAAAATTCACTTAGATGGAATTATGAATGATAGTTCAAATGAGGTCGTACGAGCATGCTTAAATATTATTGGACTTTGTCCTATGTATTCCCTAGGAAAAAAATTATTGACTAAAAACATTGAGCCCCAATAGTGTATCTCCAGAGTCACCATCACCTTGGTAAAGCGTAGACTCTTTGTCCCGTCTAGTATGCGCACTTTGGCCTCTTCTTCCATGTTTGAGAATGCTTCTTTGGAATTTTTCATTACATAAATATTCTCTTTTCATTCAATTGTTTTTTGACCAATTCTTAGAATACTTATAACTTTCATAAATTACATTTTTTTATTGTGCACTTTGGTATCTTCAACCTATAAATATATAACTAAATACTAGAGCTTGTATAAAATTGGACATGGCGGGGCATTACCACTCTTTATTTCTTTCATAAACCGGAGTGGTGTGCTAATTTAAATTGTATCTAATTCTCACCGCCATAGGTTAATCATCTTATGGTAACCCTCCCTATGCCTTATGGAATTCCGGTTTCACTATCCCTATGGCGTGAGGTCGTAGACTCACTCAAATTTAAACCAATTACACTAAAAGGACAGCAATAATTGAATATCGAACACATGGAGTTCGTAAAAAATGTGTTACCAAGTAGCTTTGTAAATTAACTATATTAAAACTTAATGCATAAAATAAATTCAATGATTTGATTGTTTGGTTAGATTAACAAAAAAGAACTAAAAACACTTAACAAGTTTTAAATCAAAGACAAGAGAATACGTTCTCCCTCGTTTTCAGGTTTCCATGAATGTTAATATAAACTTTTAACCTGAGATGAACTATAAAGACATAGTTAGTGATTATGTGATTGATTGTGATAAATGGAGACTAAGTACTTGGATTATATAACACGCAAGGTGACCACCCAATGATCAATTAATTTATCCAACCTCGAATCCCACCCGATTAATCTCAATTGCCTACAGGATCAAGAACTGACGGTTCTGAACACCAAAACAACAAACTAACAATTTATTAATCAATACATGAACACCATAGAAATGAAATAAATTAATTAAACTACTATCTCACAAATCACATAAACATTCAACTAACATTTAAAACGAAACCTTACAGTCCAAGGGAAAGTACAAAGAAACATAGCCAAGCGTGATTTGGTTCGTCATCCCTTCGATTATAGTGTACATATGAATCAAAAACCGATATCCGATGATTAAACAACCCAAAATAATGTTATGGAAGCTAAAAATAGCCTTTGAGTCGTCTCTAGTTGAAAAACAAGTGAAAGATAATCTAAAAGTCGTCCAAAAATGACTTTAAAAGGGCTGTTACAACTTCTACGTTAGGCCCACCGTAAACTACGGTAGTCAACATAGCTTATGGTGGCTTTTACAAAACCCACGGTAGGTTACAAGTACCATACGCTGGCAGTTGGTCTGTAGGTGCCAACGTAGCTTACGGTGGCTACCGTAAGCTACGATGGAGCTTCTTATGGCACCTTGATTTCCTTAGTCCATGTCAATCTTCCATATTTCGACCTATTCTTTTCGGCTAGATTCATTCCAACGCATCCCATACACTTCTTTTACGCCCTTTTGTACATGAATTAAAATTTCACCGTAGTCATCCAATTCTATGAAATAAACCGATTAAGTGTAAGATTATTAATGTTCTTTTAGCACTTAAGGGTTGTCCAACTTACCACCCGTCACATCCCCACACTTACCCTCAAGCAACACATTCATTCTTTTTAACACATTAGCTTCATACCATCCAAGCCCATCTCGGTTAAGGTACCAAGTCATACCCTATTCCCATGTGTTTCATATTTGCTCTAATTAAACGTTCATGTTTGTCAAACATAGAAATTCAACCAAACCTAACATATTTCTTGTTTTTCTTTCACGCAACACACCCCGCATGAACTTTAACTTTTTCAAAGCTAGCATGATGTGCTATTCCACCCAAATGCAAGTGTCACATCCACTATAATAAGCTTGTGCGACTATTGAACCTCCACCTAATGAATGCTTAAACACTAGTGTAAATCAAAAGGACCCATGGGTTTTAACTGGGGCAAGTGTTAGGGTACGAAATGGGAATATTTAAAGTAGCCAAATGATCTGATCCGACTTATTACATACAAAACAAAACAAACTATATACACCACTAACTATTCTCTCTTTTTATCGTTGCTCCATACTTAGATAAATGGATCTCAATATGTAGTTTTTTTAACTACTAAACAAAATAAGAAATAATTCATCGCAATTTACCAACCAAAAATACAAATACAAGAAATAACGTACTAAGCCGGATCTTCTCACAAAGGTAACAAAACGTGAACAATACACAGAGCATTAATTGAAAAATAATAACTTCAATAATGGCTTCAAAAGGAACCAACCCCCCGCCCCTCTGGTTAACCACGCTCATATGTATAATGTATGAGGCCCAACCCCCAAACCAACACTCGTACACATCTAGCAGAGGCTGCACCTAAATGCCTATATCATTTTTGCACTAATGCCGAGCTAAGGTTTCAGAACCAACAGGAAGTGCCACACTTCTATACTCAAATAACGCCAACGATGATAACTAATGGTATAAAGTTCCAATCTGAAATTTAGTAATGAGCATGCTACGTGAGATAAATAACCAAAAAAATGTTACCCTTGGCTGAAATTCTAACAACATATTTTTAAAAACTCGGCAACACTCAACCAATGGAAACATGACCATGAAAAGGGTCCTCTACCTCAACGCATATTCTAACCCACAAACAAAAGTTTTTAAATATAATTCCTCATCCTCACACTTGGGATACATTGTCCCCAATGTATGGTTTTGGCACTTACTTTTTTATGTTTTTTTTTTAATTTTTAAATTTTTAATTAAAGTGCACAATCCCATCGGACCACAAACCCTAAATCAATATCACACATATAACCACCCAAACCATCAAAAATACAAAAAAGAAATATTAACCAATATACAAAATAGTACAAGAAAGCAACAGGTCAATAGTAGCGCAACTGAGCTAGCCTGAATATGGATGACATCATATCCGAGAACTCGCAGAATCCAAATGCTCCTTGCTCATTACCACCTTCTTCACTTCCTTGTTGTTTTGAGGCATCTGAACATTGACCTTGGTTGGGATCCGCCGACATGGAATGATGCAATGTAGTGTATCCACAATTAGCGTTTTAGCCGCGACCGGTTGCCCCACGTGCCACGCATCGTGCATCCCTAGGTGTCGATCATCAATGTAACGGTTATCCATCTCTTGTTAGAAAGCATAAGCACTAGTTTGGTTCCATTTTTCTTGTCGGTCATAGCTTTGCTTTACTTCCCTATCCATACTTGCACCCATATATGTTTGCTGATCATGGGAAGAACCGGCCCACTCTGTAAACATAGATGGTCGATTTCGTTCCACTACCTGTTGCATGGTCCCCTTGCACCTCTACTCGATCCCGCTTGCTCCGTAATCATGGGGTCATATGAGGATCATCTTGATATTACTCAACACCACTTTCACCCTCCTCTTCACTCTCGGGTTCATCAACTCCACCCGCTTGCAATAGTCTTGCATCTGACTTTAACACTCTCCATTTCATTCCATTATTTTTCATTTTGTGATACCTTTCGGACTGTTTATATTACCAACCATCTCCCAAACGTGTCACATCAAACGGTTTGAACCTCTTGCATGAATCCTTATAACCATTCTTAATTCTTCATACATCTTCAACATTGCGGTAACTAATCGACAATGAGGTATTATTTTTCTATCCACACTGTATCTACTTATCCATACATTACTCATCACTAAAAACTGATATGGATTGAGTGGTGATCCATGTAACTGTGTGTATAAGATTGATACCTCGGGATATCTTACTTCAATCGTGTCACCCCATCGCGGAATTACATTATGGGTACTTATCATCAACATCAACTTCACTTCAATACTCAAATTCTTTCGATAAAGCTTCCTGTGGTATGTTCCAGGCAAGAAAAAATAGTCCAACATAGTGTTCCACATCGGGTGTCTTTTAGGCTCAAAATACAAATCATTCAACTCGGGAACATATATCAATGGGCGGGGTTGCTATTAATTTCATCTTTGATGGATTACTACCTGAAATACGTCTTAAAGTAGCAACCCATTCCTGTATATCCACATCAAACAAATTACACTCCTCCTGGTCATAACACTTTAACTCGGTTTCCCAACCCAATGCTCGAAACTTATCGGTAACCCCAAACGGACCAAAATACGTTTCCTGAACTTTTTTTCACATTGAACACGTTTATTTGATCAGGAAAGAGTTTCGGTTGCCATTCCACAGGTTGGTCTGCCAAAGACCCAGATGTCCAAATTGGTTTCTCACCTCTCTGCTCGTCTTGTACCTCTTCTTCATCCGTCTGTAATAGTAATATTCTTTGTTTTTGTTCTCAGCCAGATTGCTAGAAGACCCAACTAGCTCCTTGCCTTTGCGACCCATTCTTTGTGTAGTAGGAGATGAGGATGACAAAAGCTTCAATTTAAACTAAAAACCCACAAAAACCAAAAACATTTCATACCAAGTTGTCCAAAATAGACCACCCAAACATAATATTCTTCACAATGCAAGTACAAAACTGAAAACTTTTGGAATTTTTAGTCAATACAGACCCGAAAATCACTTGATTTAATTATCGAATGAGAAAATTATGATGGTTTAAAGAATAGGGTTAGGGTTTCTGAATGGGAGAGTTAGGGAAGAAGATGAATAAATTATGTGTTGGAAGGAAGAGATCCCATCTTGTGGTTAAAAGTTTATACATATATATATATATATATATATATATATATATATATATATATATAAACGAAACCCGGCGTCCAATTCTCCAGGGTAGCCATCGTAGCTTACGGCGGCCTCTAGACATATTTTCTCACTGTAAGGCAGTTGCAAACTAACTTGGCTTTTTAAAACCCTACGATAGCATACGATTGTCACCGTAAGCTACGGTGGCCACTATAGGATCAATTTTTTTTCTTTAAGACTAAATTATGAAAACACAAAAAATTACCTATTAAAACCAAAAATTCGTAAGAATTTCCCCACACTTGAGTCGAACACACTCCAAGACAAGAACGGAAATTTTTTAAAACCAGCTTAAACTAAACTAAATGTGCAACAAACCTGGGCCTCTTAATTTTTTTCCGCATCCGGTGAGCGTAAGAAGTAACTCACCATAACAACATCAATAATGTTGATGTCCTTTCTTTTCGAGTAAGGCTTGAATCGTTGTCCATTCACCACTTGATTAGTTTGGTCTTGAGCATCTTCTATCTCTACATCACCAAACCGACCCACTCGTGTGTTGACATATGGACCCGTCCATTTGCTCTTGAGCTTACCCGAAAATAACTTCAACCTCGAACTATACAACCACACCTTTTAATCTTTGCATCGTTAACCTTTTTAATCTTGTCTTTATATCCAGAAGCACATCTATGATTCATCTCGGAGTTCTTCAATTTCATTCATTTGCAAATTTCTTAACTCTCTAGCTACGTTGTAATCCGCATTAACGGTGTTGATTGCCCATAGTGCCCGTTGCGCCAACTCCATTGGTAAATGATACCCCTTCCCATACAGTATCTTATAAGGAATTGTACCAATGGGAGTTTTATAGGCGGTCTGGTATGCCGAAAACGCATCATCTAATTTAGATTACAAATCCTTTCGATCAACCCGTAACATTTTGAACAATATATCTTTGATTAGTCGGTTGGACACTTCGACTTGTCCACTCCTTTGCGGATGATATGGAGTAGCAACACAATGATTCACATTATATTGTTTTAAGAGCTTCCCAAAGTTGAAACTTTTGTAATGTGACCCACCATCACTAACGATAACCGGCGGAATACCAAAACCAACAAAAATAATTGATTGGACGAATTTGCACACCACCGAATAATCGTTAGTTCTTATGGCTATCGCTTCAACCCACTTTGATATGTAATCCACCGCAACCAAAAAATATAAAACCCATTTGGATTTGGAAACGGGCTCATAAAGTCAATGTCCCACACATCAAAACTCACTATCACCAAAAAGATGGCAATGGCATTTCATCCCTCTTCGAAATATCACCCATATTTTGGCAATTTAAACAATGTCGGGCGTAATCACATGCATCTTCAAAATGGTGGGCCAATAAAAACCATATTGAAAAACCCGGTAACCCATTTTCTGACCACTAAAATGACCTCCGCACGCCGATGCATGTGCATGAGTCAAAACCTCCAACACCTCAGTTTCGGATTACACCAACAATTCCCTTGACATTTGAAAATCACCAACTTGAAAATTTATTAAAGGCGTTCCCGGATCTTGGAGTTTAGGAGGAAGATCCCCTTTTAAAACCGCACTTACCACTCAGTCAAATCAACCCGTTTAGGAAATTTTTGTTGCCTTTATGGGTACACAATTATTTTAGAAATTTTGCATAACCAGGTACTAGCTTAATTGCCTCAAGTAAAGAAAGATTTAGCTTTACTTGTTTGAAAACCTCCCACATTTCTTCTTTTTGAGGCCCCTTTCTTGAAATTATATATTTCATACCTGGGTCAACTAAAGCCGAAGGAAATGGGAGTTAGCTTACTCCCACTCCCTTGTCATTATCATTCAAAATTTTACCCAAACCCGGTTTTTCAATTATTTTCAAAAATTGGGTCTTTATAAACAATTGTGGGTGAGGCCTCATCCTCATCACTTTATATCCCTGTAATGTCCTCAACCACCCCATCAACCATATTCCGTGATAGGTTAGTTTATATTCTTTACCACTTCTCAAAACACTATCATGATTAATAGGAACATTACGAGAAGAGCTATGAGAAGGATTTACATTGGTATCACTTGGCAATTGACCTTTGTTTTTCTTCAAATTCAACACTTCGGTTGCAAGTTGACCCATTTGAGTGGTCAATGATTGAATAGATTTGTCATGGACTTTATCTTTTTGCATGAGAACTTCATCAAGTTGATTCCTCTTTTGTAAGTCTTGTTGCGTCATCCTAATAATATCCATGACTTCATTCCCACTATAAGAACTTTGAACCGAAAAACTAATTTGACCACCACCAGGTGGTTGAAATTGCCCTTGAAAACCTTGATTGTTCCCGCCGCAAACCTTTCCTTGATTGTTGTATTGTTGACGCGGAACAAAATTCCCTTGGAAATTAGTAGTTTAATTGGGTAGCCGGATTCCCATATCGAAACTTTAGATGATTCCTTAACCTGGGGTGGTAAGTGTTCTTGTTCATGTTATAATTTCTACCACCTCCCCCTTGACCTTGAATCGCATTTACCTCTTCCACTTGTTCTTGACCCAACATATAAGCATCCGCTGACCCAGTTCATTACAATTAGTGCAAACATCGTATACCTGATTAGTAGCTTGTGCCCCTCCACCATCTATAACATGGACTTGCGGTATTGCAATTTCCTGCCTTACTCTTATTCTGGATTGAGCCTTTCTTTTTGATGTGATCGTCATTTGCTAAAAAAATGCCCAATCATCTTACTTATGAGTGGTACCAAATACACCATTTGTGATTAACATTAAATCTCGTGCATCTTCCCAATTCAACCCCTCATGAAAAGCATTCAATAACACCCAAAGAGCAATACCATTATGAGGAAAATTCTTGATCATCATGTTAAATTATTCAAATGCTTCATGAAACGTCTCACCCGATTGTTGTTGAAAATTTCTTAAACTCCTTCTTGCATCATTAGTCTTTTGAGCCGTGGAAATATATTCCAAAAACCATTGTTGCATCTCGGCCCAAGTATAAATCGCGCGGAAGGCAATGTATAATACCATCCTTTTGCCTTCTCTTCCAAAGAAATTTGAAAAGGTACCCACTTAATATCATCCTATGAGAAAACTTGACCCCCAATCATGTTGCAAATGGAGTCATACGCCTCCAAATGAAAGTAAGGTTCTTCCGTTGGCAAACCTTTACACTTTAATAAACTTTTGAATGAGTTGGTTCTAACCTAAATTGTTCCTCCTTGTTGATTTTGAGGAAAAACCACCGGAGAAGGGTTATTAGTGATGACCGATCGAAAATAAGCTTCAATTCCCCTTAAAATTTCTCAATTGTGTCTACTTGGTACCCCCAATGGTACTCTTGGTTGACCCATTTGCCTTTGCATGGGCCTTGGAGGTGCAAATTGTTGAATTCGTGGTGGGGGCATTTGTTGTTGAAATGTTTGCACTTGTTGTTGCCCTTCTGGAGGAACTTGTTATGGTATAACCGGGGGTTATTGTCTATTATAATCTTGAATCGGCCCCTGTTGTTTCCTTTGAGAATATGCAAAAGTCTGTTGATTCCCCATTTCATTCCTATCACCCCCATGCAATATCCTACATCTTCATACTCCTCGAACTCTCTTTCGAATCCGTCACCATAACCATCACCTTGTGTTCTCAAAGATTTCATAAAGGTGGAGGTTGATATTGGAAACTTTATTGTGGTGGTTGCTATGAAATCGGGTGGTAAGAACTACATGTGGTTCTTGTTGATATGGAGGTGGTCATTTTTGTTGGGATGATGATTGACCGAAGGTATAAAAGATTTGGCAGCATTGATGAAGGTTTTTTTATGTATACTGAGTACTTGTGGGTAAAGTTGTGTTGGTTGATTTCACTTCACTTGATGAAGTAGGTATTGTAGTAGGATTTGGTGGAGGTGGATATGGTGGAGGTATGGTGTAACATCCCGATTTTTTAGGTGTTTCGGTTAATAAATGAAATACGACTATTATGAGTCGAGCTAGTGTTGGGTTAAATGGATATGGGTTATGGACTTGGGTTATGAAATAAAAAGGAAGAGACCATGGGCTTAAGCCCATGATCCATAATTATATAAGTCATAAATACCCATTAATCACTCATTTCACACATATTCCATACACCACCAAAACACACACTTAAGCTCTCTCTCTCTAGTTTATCTCTCTAGTCGAAATCACCAAGGAAAAATGATCCCGATCCCAGGTAATGATAGTATTATGTTGTATGAGCTTAAACCCGTTAGATATGGTCACGAAACGACGAGCAGACATCGTTAAACCATTTAGATAACTAGATCCCGGTGGAATCAGGTATAAAACGAACCTAAGATGAGCTTAGGGGTCATCCTAGCTCAGATCTGGATCGAACGGGGTGAAAAACGGTACAAAAGTAGTCAAAACTCGTTTTTTCCGGCGACGACGCCGGAAAAGTTAATACGAGGTTAAAGGATGTCAGAGAATGTTCTGACAATCTCTGACCTAACCCTTTTTCGTTAACAGGGAGTTAACGAATTAGAGGTAATTCGAAAACATGAATTTAACGAATTAAAGGTGATTCGCTAGCTGATTTGTCAATGAGAGCATAACGAACTAGCTACAGTTCGTGTTCAATTCGTTAAGGGGAAAGGATGACGAATCACCCTTGATTCGTTATAGCCAGTTCGTTATATGGATTGGTTCGCTATGGACTGATTCGTTAAGGAGTCCAGTTTGTTAAAAGGTTCAATTCGTTATAAGAACCAGTTCGCTAAGATAAGCCAATTCGTTATGAACTGGTAACGAATTAAAGTTTAACGGAATGACAAGAACAGTCCTTGGACTTAGTAAAGAATGATATAACTACAAGGAAGCCATTGAACTTTTAAGTTAGTAAATTAATTAATGATTCAATATTCCAGCTCGACCCCAGCAAGGGGCTCTGCCCCTTGGACATTGCAAGGGGTTGCCGCCCCTAGACCCCGCTTCCAGGGGTGTTGCCCCCAGAACCCCGTTCGTTGAGGGTTATAACAATACTAGAAACACGATGTGAGTAGTAATAGTAAATTGTTATACAGTTAGTCGAGCAAAGCTAAGGAAAGGAATAATAATTAACGGTAAACGTAATCGAGTTCAGGTGAGTTTTTAGCCCCATTCCTTGTTATGTTTTCAGGTTTGTGTGCATACTCGATGTGATTAGTTAATACACTTATCCTAAGTGATAAGTGTATGCCATATATGTTTTATGTGAAAGGTATGATTGAATGCCTGTCAGTAGATTAACGATCTTCGGATATTGCATGTACTTCCAGGTAAAGGTTTGATGATAAAATTATTGTATATGAAGAATGAATGATGTATGTATGTACGAAACTTACAATTTTGTATATAGAAAGGTATGGTATGAAGGTACGGAAGAAAGTATGACCAGATCCTAATAATATCCTAGGATGAAGGGTGACCGGACCCTAATAATATCCGAGGATGAAGGGAGACCGGACCCTAATAATATCCGAGGATGGAGGGTACCGGACCCTAATAATATCCTAGGTATGTAGGGTGAAATGCCCTCTATAACGTAAGGTTAGCTACAAATGTGTATGGGTGAATGAAGTACAGGTTATGTATGTAATTCGTACCTTCGGCAATGTATATGTGTATGTAAAGTAAGTTATGTGATTAACTAGAACTCACTCAGCGTAGCTGACTTTTAGTATGTACGCAGGTTAACAGATTCAGGAAGCTGGTTTGAGATGGACACATGGCAGGATTGAAGATGCTGGCATCTGAGGATTGTCATGATATTTTGAATGTTATATTTTATGTTATGTTTTAAAAGACAAATTATGGATATTTTTAACGAATGGTTGATGTTTTATATTATTCCGAGAAGTTTATAATTAAATCTGATATTTGGAACTGCGTTTATCAGTAAATCCAACGTCAAAAGTGAGGCACCGGTAACGGGGTCTTACAAGTTGGTATCAGAGTAAAGTTCGAGAGAATTAAGCATCCTATATGCTTAGACTCGAACAGAGAATGGGATAAAAGTAAGAAAAGAATGAATATGCCAGTACGAGAATGACATGTGTCACTCAAGCAAGCTAAGTAAAGGTAAAGTATGTGATTAAATTCACGTTTAAAGTAGAATGATGACTGGATGTTGGCGTAATTGCTAAATAAAGAATGTATGAATTCTAGCTCAATGGCTAGGGATATGAGTATGTGATGATATGAACTGTTTGAGTGTCTAACTGTTAGAAGTAGAACTAGCACAAATAGACTCATAAGAGGAAGTGTATAGGACACGGAAGGTAACGTGAGCAGCTAATCACAGCTTGCCACTGTTATTACCTGTTAGCCTTACTATCCTTGTACTAAATGGTTCCTTAAGTGATGATGTTTGTGTTTCCTTATAGAATACGAATGGCTAGAGCTAAGAAAGTTGTTGGAAGAGGAGGACGTATGGGATGTCGTGGTAGGCCACGCGTTGTCCGAGAGCCGTCAGTAGGAGCAGCTACTAACGCTGAGGGGGAAGGAAGTGCAGCCGGTGGGAATCCGAGTAACAACGAAGGGTATCAACTTGACCCTGTTGTTCAAGCTGCCATTACTCAGGCGGGGTAGCAGCTACTGCGAAGAACTGGAATCCTGAAAAGTCTGCTGAGAAGTCGGGGGAAAGGTGTAAAAAGGATGATGAAAAGGAGAAGGAGGGATCAAGTGTGGTTAATTCGGTGAAGGTCGATGATAGGAAAAGAGGCCGAGGTGGGTGCAACTATAAGTCATTTAAAGGTTGTAACCCGCCGAAGCTGACTGGCTTGGTAGACGCAATCGCTACTCTCCAATGGATAACTACTATGGGCAAGGTTATCCACATTAGCGAGTGTCGTCCCGACCAAGCTGTGGGTTTTTCCAATCAATCATTTCTTGAAGAAGCCATGCACTGGTGGGAAACTGTTGAACAGAGGAAGACCCGGGAGGAGATCAAAGCTATGCGGTGGGATGATCTAAAGGGGTTGGTAATGAAGAGGTTTTGTGCTGATGCGGAGGTTGAGAGGGTTGAAATGAAGCTCTTGAGCCTAAAAGCGGGTGAGATGACACACCGCGAATACACCAATGAATTCAACCACCTGTCTAGGTTGTTGCCAGACATGGTGAACACTGAAGCCAAGCGGTTCAAGTGTTACCTTAGGGGACTACCGCAAAAGGTTAGCGTCTTGGTCAAGGCTGGTAGACCGGGTACTTTTGATTCTGCTGAAAGACTCGCAGAAATGGTTTATGATGACTTGTTGGCAGATGATGTGATGGTGGAAGAGAAGAAGGATAAGAAATGGGTCGCTTCTTTCAAGCGCCCAGGTACTCAGTTATGGAACCCTAGGGACAAGAAGCAGAAGGTGTGGGGGAGAAAGACACGTAAGACATGTGGAAAGGTACACGGTGGCGAGTGCAAGTGGGGTACTGGTTTGAACGTGTGCCATAAATGTAAAAGGGCTCATGGTGGAGAGTGCAGGATGGGGACAAATGCCTGCTATAAGTGTGGGAAGATGGGGCATTATGCTAATGAATGCAATGCAAAACCCGCATGCTATAAGTGCGGTAAGAAGGGTCATTTTGCAAGGGAATGCACGGAGGGGGAAGCTGGAGGTAGTGGGAAGAAAGATGCTGATCAAGCAAGGCCGAGGACTAGAGCCTACATGCTGACCCAGGAACAAGCTAGGCATATTCCCGATGTTGTGACTAGTACGTTCTTAGTAAACGGTATTTCTGCTTCAGTATTATTTGATTCGGGTGCGAATAGAATATTTGTAGCTATGACATTTAGTAAACTAGCTAAAATGAAATGTTACCGAGTGTCTGAAACCTCCATAGTAGAAACTGCTAGTGACACCTCGGTGAAAGTAACGAAAATTGTTAAGGACTGTAAAATAGAATTAGAGGGGCACAAGTTCCCTGTTACGTTGTATGTTATGACCTTTGGAGGGTTCGATGAAGTTTTGGGAATGGATTGGTTATCTGATTATGAAGCTCAGATAGTATGTAAGAGTAGGATAATAAATATAAAGTCCTTGGATGGCAGTGCGGTGACGGTTTATGGTGATAAGGAAAGTTCAGGGCTTAACGTCATTTCAATGATAAAAGCCGAAGGGTTATTAAGACGAGGTTGTGGTGCCTACCTGGTATATGTTGTCAACGCTATGGCTGACACAAAAGAAATGAAAGATGTTCCTATCGTGTGCGACTACCCAGAAGCATTCCCTACGGATCTTTCGGGGTTGCCACCGGAGCGTGAGATAGAATTCCAGATAGACTTAATACTAGGAACCCAGCCTGTCGTGAAAGCACCTTACTATTTAGCGCCATCCGAGATGAAAGAATTGATGTCCCAACTTCAAGAACTCCTCGACAAGGATTTTATTCGACCAAGTGTTTCTCCTCGGGACGCGCCAGTGTTGTTCGTGAAGAAGAAAGATGGAAGTATGAGGATGTGCATAGACAATCGTGAGTTGAACAAGCTTACAGTGAAGAATAGATATCCTTAGCTCAGGATTGATGATCTGTTGAACCAACTGCAAGGTTCAAGTTGGTTCTCACGAATAGATCTCAGATCAGGCTATCATAAGTTGAAAGTGAAAGAGGCAGACATCCCAAAAAAGCGTTTCGAACAATATATGGACACTACGAGTTCTCGTAATGTCGTTTGGTCTAACGTATGCTCCTGCAGCATTTATGGACATGATGAATAAGGTGTGTCGGCCGATGTTGGATAAGTCAGTTATCGTCTTTATCGATGATATATTGATTTATTCAAAAATCGATTCTGAACATGCTGAGCATCTGAGAGAAGTATTGGAGACTCTGAAGAAAGAGAAGTTGTATGCAAAGTTTTCGAAGAGCGCGTTCTGGTTGCAAGAAGTGCAATTTCTAGGTCACGTGATTAATCCAGAGGGATTTCAGTGGACCCAGCTAAGATTGAGGCAATAACAAATTGGAAGACTCCGCAGAATCCGACTGATATACGAAGCTTCCTAGGGTTAGATGGCTACAATAGGATATTAATCGAAGGTTTCTTCAAGATAGCCGCACCGTTGACCGGTATGACCCGAAAGTCGATAGTATTCAGTTGGGGTAAGTTTCAAGAAGAGGCTTTTCAGGAGTTAAAAAAGTGACTCACGTAAGCTTCAATCCTTTCTTTACCAGATTGTGACGAGGATTTGGTTGTTTGTACTGATGCTTCACATTGTAGATTTGGTTGCGTGTTGATGCAACGAGGAAAACTAATAGCCTTCGCGTCTAGACAGTTGAAAGTCCATGAGAGTACTTATCCGACGCATGATTTAGAACTAGCGGCAGTAGTGCACGCTCTTAAGATATGGAGGCATTATCTGTATGGTACTGAGTGTACCATTTACATAGATCATAAAAGCTTAAAGTACTTCTTCGAACAGAAAAAGCTGAATATAAGGCAGAGAAGATGGTTAGAACTGATAAAAGATTACGACTGCGACATTAAGTACTACCCTAGTAAAGCTAATGTGGTCGCGGATGCGCTAAGCCGTAAGAGTGTGGAAGTCATTGCAACAGTAAAGTCGTACCAGTTGATCATGAATTCAAGTCTTTTTGAAGAAATCGTCAAAGTTCAAGCAGAGGTGTTGGTAGATGAAGGGCTAGTGAAGAAAGAAAGAATCTTCGGTCAACAGAGCGAGTTGATGGAAAACACGCATGGCTTTAAGACTAGGTTTGACCGTATGTGGATCCCACGCCATGGAGGTCTTAGAGGTCGAATATTAGAAGAAGCTCATAAGTCAAGGTATTCAATTCATCCAGGAACTACTAAAATGTACCAGGATTTGTAAAGAGATTATTGGTGTCCATGAATGAAAAATGATGTAGTAGATTATATTAGTAAGTGCTTAACTTGTTTACAAGTCAAAGCATAACATCAGAAGCCTTATGGAAAGATGCAACCATTGGGGATACCAGAATGGAAACGGGAACACATCATCATGGATTTCATAACTAAGATACCTCGTACAGCTAAGCATCATGATACCATCTGGGTGATTATGGAGCGTTTGACCAAGAGTGCTCACTTTCTGCCTATACGAGATGCTATCTCGTCAGAAATGTTAGCAAGCTTGTTCGTCAAAGAGGTTGTATATAAGCATGGAGTGCCACTGTCGATCGTGTCTGATAGAGATACTCATTTTTACTTCGAGGTTTTAGAAGAAGTTCCATGATGCTATAAGAACGAGATAGAACATCAGTACGGCGTATCATCCTCAAACAGATGGATAGTCTGAAAGGACGATCCAAACACTTAAGGATACGCTACGTGCTTATGTTTTAGGCTTTGGAGGAAGTTGGGATGATCATCTACATCTGGCAGATTTCTCTTATAACAACAGCTACCATTCAAGTATTGGTATGCCACCATTCGAGATGCTTTACGGTAGACAATGTAGAACCCCGGTATGTTGGGGAGAGATTGGTCAGAAAGAGATGGGAAGTTTAGAAGTTGTGCAAGAAACTTCTTCTAAGTTTGATCAAATCAAAGAAATAATGAAAGCTGCTCAAGACCGACAGAAGTCGTATGATGATAAGCAGTGACGACCAATCGAGTTTAACGTTGTTGACAATGTGATGCTCAAAGTCTCGCCTTGGAAAGGAATTATTCTTTTTAGGAAGAAAGGAAAGTTGAGTCCGAGGTACATTAGACCGTTCAAGATTTTGAACCGAGTAGGTGAAGTGGCTTACAAGATAGATATACCTGAAGAGTTGAAAGGAATTCACTCCACGTTTCATGTTTCTCATCTGAGGAAATGTCTGGCATCGCATGTGCCGTTAATGGACATTGAGGTCGATGAGCAGTTGACCTACATTGAGCAACCGATCGAGATAGTTGATCGCAAGGAAAAGCAACTCTGTCACAAGGTTATACCGTTAGTGACAGTGATATGGAAGCATCGCAAGGGATCGGATGCTACATGGGAAGTCGAAAAAGATATTCACAAATTTTATCCAAATTTGTCTTTGTAATAGTTAGGTTTTGGGGACGAAACCTCTTTAAGGAGGGAAGACTTGTAACATCCCGATTTTTTAGGTGTTTCGGTTAATAAATGAAATACGAGCTATTATGAGTCGGGCTAGTGTTGGTTTAAATGGATATGGGTTATGGACTTAGGTTATGAAAGAAAGAGGAAGAGACCATGGGCTTAAGCCCATGATCCATAATTATATAAGTTATAAATACCCATTAATTACTCATTTCACACATATTCCATACACCACCAAAACACACACTTAAGCTCTCTCTCTAGTTTATCTCTCTAGCCGAAATCACCAAGGAAAAACGATCCCGATCCCAGCTAATGATAGTATTATGTTGTACGAGTCTAAACACGTTAGATATGGTCACGAAACGACAAGCCGTCATTGTTAAACCGTTTAAGTCACGAGATCCAGGTGGAATCGGGTATAAACCTAACCTAATATGAGCTTAGGGGTCACCCTAGCTTAGATCTGGATCGAACGGGGCGAAAAACGGTGAAAAACGAGTCAGAACTAGTTTTTCTGGCAAAACCGCGTTTTTCCGGCGACGGCGCCGAAAAAGTTAATACGAGGTTAAAGGATGTCAGCGAATGTTCTGACATTCTCTGACCTAACCCTAATTCGTTAACGGGGAGTTAACGAATTAGAGGTAATTCGCTAACAGGAATTTAACGAATTAAAGGTGATTCGCTAGCTTATTTGTCATTGAGAGCTACAATCCGTGTTCAATTCGTTAAGAGGAAAGGATGACGAATCACCCTTGATTCGTTATAGCCAATTTGTTAGAAGAGATAACGAATTAGATGGACTAATTCGTTATATGGACTGGTTCGCTATGGACTGATTCATTAAGGAGTCCAGTTCGTTAAAGGGTTCAATTCGTTATAGGAACCAGTTCGCTAAGATAAGCCAATTCGTTATGAACCGGTAACGAATTAGAAGTTTAACAGAATGACAAGAACAGTCCCTGGACTTAGTAAAGAATGATATAATTACAAGGAAGCCCTTGAACTTTTATGTTAGTAAATTAATTAATGATTCAAATTTCTAATGGAAAATGTGTTAAGACGGTTATTGAAAAGTTTGCCACCCCTTGGACCCTACTAGGGGCTGGCGCCCCTAGACCCCGCTGCCAGGGGCGCTGCCCCCGGACCCCCGTTCGTTGAGGGTTATAACTAGACTAGAAACGCGATGTGAGTAGTAATAGTTAATTGATGCGTGTAATTGTTATACAGTTAGTCGAGCACAGCTAAGGAAATGAATAACATTTAACGGTGAACATAATCAAGTTCAGGTGAGTTTTTAGCCCCATTCCTCGTTATGTTTTCGGGGCTGTGTGCATATTCGATGTGATTAGTTAATACACTTATCCTAAGTGATAAGTGTATGCCATATATGTTTTATGTGAAAGGTATGATTGAATGCATGTCGGTACATGAACAATCTTCGGATATTGCATGTACTTCCAGGTAAAGGTTTGATGATAAAATTGTTGTATATGAAGAATGAATGATGTATGTATGTATGAAACTTACAATTATATATATATAGAAAGGTATGGTATGAAGGTATGGAAGAAAGGGTGACCGGACCCTAATAATATCCAAGGATGAAGGGTGACCGGACCCTAATAATATCCGAGGATGAAGGGAGAACGGACCCTAATAATATCCGAGGATGGAGGGTACCGGACCCAAACAATATCCTTGGTATGTAGGGTGAAATGCCCTCTATAACGTAAGGTTAGCTATAAATGTGTATGGGTGAATGAAGTACAGGTTATGTATGTAATGCTTACCTTCGGCAACGTATATGTGTATGTAAAGTAAGTTATGTGATTAACTAGAACTCACTCAGCGTAGCTGACTTTTAGTATGTACGCAGGTTAACAGATTGAGGAAGCTGGTTTGAGATGGACACATGGCAGGATTGAAGATGCTGGCATCTGAGGATTGTCATGATGTTTTGAATGTTATATTTTATGTTATGTTTTAAATGACAAATTATGGATATTTTTAACGACTGGTTGATGTTTTATATTATTCCGAGAAGTTTTTAATTAACTCTGATATTTGGAACTGCGTTTATGAGTAAATCCAACGTCAAAAGTGAGGCACCGGTAACGGGGTCTAACATATGGCTGGTAATGTTTGAACCTTAGTGGGAACCAGCGAATCCATTGTGTTGTTCGATGTAGTAGGAGAACCAAGGAATTTATTCTCCCGAAGTAGGGCTTCGTTTCTTCTTACTCTTCATTCAAATTCGCGATCAAAATTTAGTGGCGTTGACCTGCGAGAGCCTTTATTATACATAAACTTGTAGGTACCTGCACACCAACACAACCGGCGTAAACTTGAAAATAAAATAAAAACTACAAAAGCTAACACATGTTGCGAACTACTCCCCGACAACGGCGCTAAAATTTGATGTTTGGTTGTCGACTCAATCAAATATAAACCAAATATACTAAATAGATAGCAGTAAGTGGGTATCAAACACATGGATTTTTTGGAAAATATGTTACCAAGTAGCTTTGTAAATTAACTATATTAAAACTAAATGCAGAAAATAAATTCAATGATTTGATTGTTTGGTTTGATTAACTAAAAAGAACTAAAAACAGTTAACAAGTTTTAAATTAAAGACGAGAGAATATGTTCTCCCTCGTTTTAAGGTTTCTATGAATGTTAATATAAACGTTTAATCTGAGATGAACTATAAAGACCTAATTCGTGATAATGTGATTGATTGTGATAATTGGGGACTAAGTACTTTGATTATAAAAACGTAAGGTGACCACCCAATGATCAATTAATTTATCAACCCCGAATCCCAACCTATTAATCTCAATTGTCTATAGCACCAAGAACTAATGGTTCAGAACACGAAATCAACAAACTATAAATTTATAATCTAATACATGAACACCATAGCATTGAAATCAATAAGATTAAACTACTATCTCAGAAATCACATAAACATTCATATAACATTCAAAATGAAAACATACAATCCGAGGGAAAACACAAGGAAACTTATCCAAGCATGATTTGGTTCATCACCATTCGATTATAGTGTGCATATGAATCAAAAACTGATATCTAATGATTACACAACCCACAATAATGTTAAGAAACATAAATTTCGCCCTTGAGTTGTCTCTAATTAAAAAACAAGTGAAATATAACCTAAAAGTAGTCCAAAAACGACTTAAAAAGTGTTGTTACAATTTTTGCGTCAGGCCCACCATAAACTACGGTGGCCACCAAAGCTTACGGTGGATTTTACAAAACCCATCGTAGGTTACAACTGCCATACATTGGCAGTTGGTCTTCAGGTGCCACCGTGGCTTACAGTGGCTACCGTAAGCTACGGTGGAGCTTCTTTTTGCAACTTGATTTCCTGAGTGCATGTCCATCTTCTATCTTCTGACCTCTTCTTTTCGTCTAGCTGCATTACAATGCATCCCATCCACTTCTTTTACGCCCTTTTATACTTGAAATAACATTTCCTTATTGTTCTTTTAGCACTTAAGGGTTGTCCAACGGACCACCCATTTATGATGAGAATCCACAACATCTAAGAATAATTAGATTTTTTAAGGATATGCAATGGGAAACCTTTTAAAACTAGTTGGACCTACCGACACATCTCAAGATTAGTATGTTTTCTTTTATATTATCTCTTATTTTTCGTAGTTTGAAAAACCAATTTCTAATTTTACTATAATCTTTCTTTATTTGCAAAGATATTCATTAAATGTTTTGAACAATTTTTTTTTTAAGTTTTCAGTCAATTTATTTTTTTCAGTTTGTGTTTTTTATTGCCGAAAACTTCAATTTTCCATCCTCACACTTAAATTTCACATTATCCTCAATGTGAGAAAAAAGAAATTACAAATAAATTATGAAAAATAAAAAAGACAAAGCTGATCAATTGGAAGTAGCTCCCCTTGTAAATTGACGATATGCGTCGTGAATAGTGTTTTATGCCCTCCAATTTCAACGCGATCAGCAAACAATCTTCAAATAACGTCATCTATCACAAAGAAAAGTTGCAATCCTGAAGCAAGTGTCATCCCCACACTTTTTTATTGTCATAGCTAGTAAAACCAAATTAAAAATAAAAATAAAATGAAAACATATTACCAGGTTGCCTCCCGGGAAGCACTAAGTTTAGAAAAGAGTCTTTAGCCGAACTCGTTCCCGAAACTGCAACAAGGAGGCTTTTCCTTTATCCTCTTCCCACAAGTGCTCTTCAACCCTTTTTTTTATAATTAGTTGAGAAGAAACTAATTCCCAAAAGTCACTTGGGCCCAAAAATATGCATTGGGCTTGGTCCACCAATTCTTGAAATTCTGAACGTATGACAAATTTGGCATACTTTGATACCAGATTCTAAATATCCTCCTTCTGAGGACTCTTGATTAACGTGGCGATCCACACTGAGATGCGGATGATGTTTCACACTGAGATGCAGTTATTTATTCTTAAAATCTTCGATTATCACCATTGATTCCTATTTGACAGTTTGTTTCTTAACCGCCTCCCCGAATAACAATACTTCACACTCCTCCTGATCTTTTCGGGGTAAAAATATTTCTCGTCCATATCCGTTAAACCCACAAAATCTTCTCCAAATTCATCTATAAAGTCATCCTCCCAAGAGAGGACACATTCCTCTGTCTTATTCTGCAACCTAACTTCCTCAAACTCGATCGTCGGCTCATTAAATTGTACTTGACTCACTAAGCCTAGTCGAAAATCCTCTATAATTAGTTCATATGGAATTGGTGTATTTTTATTAGAGCTATGAATGACACGTAAGAAACAAGTTATATCTCTTCTGGATGTTGTATGTGATCCATCATTTCTTTAGATGAGTCTTTAAAATCGAGAAAATTCCATATTTTATCAAACACCATGCAGAATTTAGGCTTCACTTTGTTTTTCTCTAGGTGGTCCATTGCCTATATTTCCAACTCCCGCACCGTGAAACCTCTTTGATCTTTAAAGGGTTCTTCTTCAAATCTGGTCCTATAGTAATACTCCATGTAGATAACTGTAAGATAAACTTAAATAGAATAGGATCATTGGCACCAAATAGTTGAATTGACAATATATTAAAAAAAACTAAACTAATTTAAAGAAATTAAACTAACCTATATTAACCTAACTCATACGACTCAAACAGACTCAAAAAGAAACAAAGAAAAAATAACAAAAACAAATAAATAAAATAATAACTACTTAGACTCCTACGACTAGAAAAAACAAATAACATGTATATATAAAGGTAATGAACGCGATCGTCTTGAATCCCCAACAACGGTGCCAAAAACTTGATGTGGTAAAAGTAGTTATTATTAATTAAGTATATATATGCTAATCTAGACACATAGTAATAATTCTAGACTCTTAAACTTAACTAAAACTACAAACCGGCAAGTGAACCGGTCGACTCTTATACAATTTAGTAAGTCTGGATATCGAACCCACAGACACTTAAAATTACCTTTATTAGCTAACTAGACTAAACTAAAGACACCATAATTTTTTAATATTATGCGGGGTTTTAAAGTATTTGATTAATGACAAGTAACCACTTAGGCTAGAATCCATAATTTATTAGTTATCAATTAGTTGACATATGCATCTTATGGAACCGGGATCTTTAAGTATTCACTTAATCGGAGACCGAACATGACCCTCGACTCTTCTCAAGGAGACAACCCTAATAAGTTATTACAAATACCGGTTTAATTAGACTCCCTTACGGTCGCTAATTTATTTTATGATAAGTACCTCTATAATAAATCATACTTTACAGAGTGGAAATCAAAGGTTGTTTAAAGAACTCACTCGACTAGATAGACAAAGCTGACAAATAAAAATAGACTAATTCTTTACAGAGAACTAAATGTAGAAATTTAACCAACCAAGACCTATTACATAATCGATCACCTTACATCTATTTAGGTTAGCAGCATGCTTAGGTCTACTTTATTTATTATTATTGTTTATATAATTTTAATACATTTAAACCACAAACTAGTCAAAAGCACACAGTAGATTACCTAACATAATCCTATTATTTGATAGAATATCACCAAGGAAACTGTAAAACAATAAAACTCATCAAACAATCCTAAGTACACACATGCATCAAGAGAATAACAGTAAACCTATTACTTAATCATAAACCATAACAAAAGCAAAGTTTAAACCAAAATCCAATGTGTACAAAAGTTTATCATAAACCTAGGTGGTTTAAGGGGTTAGCCAACAACCATACTCAAGAATAAACCAAACTAAATAAATTCAAATAATGAATTCATGATGAAAAATAGAAATTCAAATTGAATAATAATGATGTTTGGTTGAGTAGGTGTTAACCCAAATGCTCTCTGCTCGAACCAATGACTTGCTTCTTCTTTTGTCTTTCGAGTTGAAATCTGACAAACAAGGGTATCCCTTCGATTGCCTTATGTTGTTCCTTGCTTGCGTCACTCCTTTACTATTCCGCCATTCTTGTTTTTATATTTTCTAGTTGGCGTATCCTCCATTAATTTCTAGGGTCGACTATTTTACTTTAATCGGAGCCCGAGTAACTTCATTTAGTGGGCTCCGTTTACTTTCATATCTTGCTTAAGCCGATAAATCCTTTCCCCAAAATAATTCCAAATCCAAAAATCTACGATCGGTTCATGTCATGGTGGGAATTTAAAAAACAGTTAATATTCACATTACAATTTCATTCATTTAATAAAAATTGAACTAACACAACTTACCATACATGTAAAGTTTACGTGATGTAAAGTTGGAGAAATTTCAATTCAGTTCGTTTTCTTCATTTATTATAAAACTTACATTTGTATTATTTTGTTTGAAATGTCGCACAACAATCACAAGTCTTTATATTTAATCACTTTTTGCTTTTTGTCTCATTAAATCCTTTAAATCCATATATGAGCCAACTATGAGAAATATTAAAAAAAAAAAAAAACTAACTCAAAACTAATTCAAAGTTTAAGGAATTTTAATACAAAAAGTATGTCTAATTTTTCTCATATCAACTTGGCTGATCGGCCAAATTTAAATTGTAATTCCCGTAAAATCTGAAGGGAGCCCACTACCTCGCTCATGGTAGGGCGTTCTTTCGAATATTGTGAACACAACGTTATGCAATTTGAGCGAACCGTCTTAAACATTTGCGGAAAATTGTTCCCTTAATCTTAGAGTCAACCAGTTGATACAACTTTCTCTTTTTTTACATATTTGTGAGCCCATCTTACAAAATTACATTCATCCTCCACATTATGTTCGTCTATTTCAAACCTTCCAGTTGGCAATTCAAATAACACAACCCCAAATGCGTAAACACTAGTTTACTTTGATAATTTTCTAGTATAGACATAATCATGATCTAGATACCCAAAAATGCCTTCAACATTTGTGTTAACCCAGGAGATGATTGATCATCTTCACTTGCACCTACTTTGGACAACCCAAAATCGGAAATCATAACTGCCATGTTCTCATCCAACAGAATGCTTGTACTCTTCTCATCACGAGGTATGATTCCATGCTCATGCCGACGGCCATGTTGGTTTAATGTTGATTTGATTCTCTAGGAATGACACTTGTATTTGGTGACCAAGTAAACACGAGAATAACGTATCTATTTGTTTGGATGTCTTGAAAATAAACGAGCAGATGAAGACCTAGTTATCTACGAAGTTTGTTATTTTATTTTTTCTATTTAAACATTCCAGTATGCGTGTATTAACACTTTTCAATTCATTAGCCGAACTTATTTGTCATCATATGAGTACGACTCAATATTCAATTATTGAAATAAATATTACATTTGGCTATTTTGCTTTCTTGTTCTACCCTTCTTATACTCCATATTAGCTGGTACAAAACTTGTTTCACACAGTCCATGAGAAGTTCATAAATCTTGTGGCTATGATTGAGTAGAGTTCAGCTGTAGAAACTATGCCATTCGAAGAAGCCATAGCACACCTAAAGGCCTACAAAGATAGAGTGACGCTTCGTCAGTCAACATGGTGAAAACGAGTTGGTATTCACTAAGGTTACGGGTCAGTAGACCTCAAAGGGGCAAAACAAAAACTAGCAATTTAGTAATCAGAAATCAGGTGGTTGAGGCAAATGTTTGCTGAACTAGATTGCAACATAACGTGCCAAGTTCAGTTTAGAGATGGGTCTGCGGTTCACATAGAAGGGAAAGGCATGTTGGTGTTTGAAAGCAAAATGGTTGAGCACATACTCATCCCAGATGTCTACTACATTGGCCCTCATAAGCAATATCCTAAGTTTGGGTCAACTAATAGAAGAAGACTATGATGTTCACAAGAAGGGAAACACGTTGAAGCTGTATGATGATCATGAATGACTCGTAAGGAAGATTCAAAGGTCAGTTAGTTGGCTATATTAAATCAGTCTTAAGGTTGCGATACCAGTTTCTTTGGCAGCACATGTGCATGTTGAGGCATGCTAATTTTTCTATATTGGAATTAATGGATTGTAGTAAGCTGGTAACCAGAATGCCTCATAGTTCACACCCAACACAAGCGTGTGAAGGGGGTTTGGGGGTGAAGCAAACTCAAAAATCAGTCCCAAAAAAAGCAAAGTGGAGGGATAGTGAGCCGCTTAAATTAGTTCATGCGGACCTTTGCGGTCCAATAACTCCACAAAAGGTAGGAGCTAAGCGGTATTTTCTCTTAATGTTGAAGATTTTACAAAGTATACGCTGGTATATTTGATTGAAACTAATGAATATGCCTTTCAAATGCTCAAGGTATTTAGAACACATGTTGAAAAAGAAAGCAAGTCCAAGTTTAAAATGTTTTGAACGAGTAGAGGGGCTGAGTTTACATCACAAGTGATCAATAGTTATTGTAAAGATGAAGGATAAGGAGACAATTGACTGCACCATATACTCCCAAACAAAATTGGGTAGTGGAGCGTCAAAATGAACGATCGTAGAGATGACTCGTTCATTATTGAAGTTAATGCGCTTACCGGAAGTATTATGGGCAAAGCGGTAAGGCATTCGTTGTATATTTTAACAAAATATGGACGATGATAGTAAAACGAACCACCCTGTATCAGTTATGGAAGGGATATAAACCAAATCTCAGTCATCTAAGAGTTTTTGGTTGTGTCGGGTATGTGAGGCAGACGAAGAACTATCTTGCTAAGATCGATGATAGAGGGCATGCAATGGTCAATCTTGGTGTTGAAAAAGGAGCTAAAGGTTATCAAATGTTGATCCAATAAAGAACAAGGTTGTTATTGCAAGAGCTGTTGAGTTCATAGAAAACAATAAGTGGAATTGGGGAAACCCAACTTGATGGGCTGAGTTACCGGTTCAAGGGCTAGATGCGGCTGGTCCATCACAAGTTCAAGAAGAGTTCAAAATCGTAAGCCCTAGTACACCAATTAATTAGCTTTGTCTAATGTTTCAGTTTCAGGTAATCTAAATACAGGCTCAGTGTAACATCTGGCAAAAGTTTTCATTAATATAATCATGATTATCCATCCTATAATCACATTATTAATATCTCTCTTAATTAAGGTTTATTATCTTTCAAAGTCAATAAAAAGTCCAAACTTTGACACGAAACGAGAAAAATGTGCAAATACCTCGGGCAGTGAGCCAAAAAGTGAATAAATCATTAAAGCGATTAAACAATCTCAAAAATTAAAAATATATATGAAAATATGTGAGACAACATAAAAATATAATTTAGGAAGGCTCAAATCACAAAATTTTGAAACTAAGCAAACACGAGTCAGCACAGGACCCGAAAAGGACCCCACATAAACTTTTTTCAAGAAAATGGTTTTTATGGTCCACACTGTCAGGAATTTGATTTCGTTCAAAGTCTGACAAAAATTATTGAAAACAGAATTCGTTTGAATATTTAAAACACGCAATACGTTAAACGAATAACCGAAATCAACTAGTTTATAACCCAACCCTTTCACATACCCCACCCCCACCCTTGGACAACTCATCCTACACTTGTCCCCACTTTCCTTCTTCCAACTCCACCCCTAACGATTACCTTCTAGAACTATGTGAGTTGTTAACCAACTAACCACTCCAACGCATCACCCTAAATCACCAAATCACCACTCTACACCACCAACACATCACTCTACTCCCTCTCCCTCTCCCACTTCCTCCCTTAACACTCACGGTCAACACCCTCCCAATACACCCCATATCAAATTCAAATCAACACTAAACACACAAATACACAAAAATCAAGTATGAAGACTTAAATCAAGAATGAAGATAAGGCAAACAAGAAAATGATAAGCCAAAATTCGCATCTATAATCTCATCTTTCAAAATCTCAATAACCAAGTAAGTAACATGTTAATATTGATTGAGTGCTGATATACAATATTTGTTACACTTGAGTTTGATTTGGAAGATTAATTATGTGTGTAGTGTATGCATATGTGTATGTGCCGTGTATATGTGTATATATATTTATGAGAGAATCAAAACTCCATACACATGCATACATATATCCTAAAGATCTTATATTGTTTATTAGATTTAATATGGAATATTAATGATTTCTTGAATATTTGATAAACTTGATTTTAGGGTTTATTGTTAGAATGAAGTTTAGATAAATTGTTGTTTATAAACATGTTAATATGGGTATAGATTGTTGTAAGATATGGATAAAACAAAAGTGTTTTCATAATTGTAAAAATTGGGGATTTTTGATTTAAGATTAATTAGGAGGTTTTGAATGGTTTTTTGAATTAAAAGATGTTATGGGATAACCTAAATGTAAATAATATAGGTTGCATGTTGTTGAATCTTGAAAAGTGTTGGAACTACTAAATAAGCAAACTTTAATTTAAGAAAAGATGAAAATTGAATTTTTTAAATAAATACATTTAATACGTGGAAAAACAAGTAATTAATAACAACTTAAAACAAGATAGGATGAATAATTTGAAACTTGGATTAGTTGAAAACATTGTTGAAATAAACAACTTACTTAAGATAGAAACTTTGTTAAATAATGAAATTAAAAGAATATGTTCTTTAGGATATATGAAAATTTAACAACTTAAATGAATGAATTGAACATGGAATTGAATTTAATCAAAGTGGAAAAAAATAGGTTAATTAGAATTATCAAATAATAAAGTTACTAAAATGGGAAACTTTGTAAGAACAACACTTAGAAAATTTTATTAATCTATAAACCTTTGATTTGAAAGACTGATTAAAATTTGATAAAAATGGGAATAACATAAAAATGATTAGTTATAAAGTAATGGAATCATCTAAAAGAATCCCACTTGATTTGGTTGAAAAAGACAATGTTAAAAATTATGAAGATTAGATTCTTTTGAAAAGAGAATACAAACCTTCAACTTAAAAGTAAAATTTTGGATTATTAGGAACTTAAAAAATAAGTTAAAATCTGGATTTAAACATAATTGTATATATATATATATATATATATATATATATATATATATATATATATATATATCCTAACTAGTAACATTGTTAAGGTAATCAAAAATACGAACTAGAAACCGAAAAACTCGATTAAGGTACCTTATGAACATATATAGTCAGAACTGCAATTTATGGTAAATAATATGTTATTATATGTGTGTTTAGTTCATATGATGATTTGTATAGACTTGTGTAATTTATTTGACTCGTCGGTAACTTAAACGGTCAAAAAATCGAATTTTTAAGCAAAACCGACACAACTATTAGGGACTGTTTTAGAACATCCCCTAAAGTGTTAAAAACCTCATGTATAACATAAGTTAATACATAAGAAAAGTAAAAGATGATAACGTGTTCCTAAACGATTCGTGTCGCGAAAACCGACACGAAAACGTTAAAAAGTTGCTATTTAAGAAAATATTAACAAAAATGAAATTAATATATTTTACATGTTAACTTGTAAAATTTACTAATATCTATGTAAAAATTATTTTCCATAACTTATAAGTTACATTTTAAACGAAAACCAAAATAACGCATTTTAAGCATTAAACCGACAAAACCGACAAGTTTTGTGAAAAATAGAAGATTAATATTTTCTTAAAAGTTTTCAGCAACTGAAACTTAAAATATTTTAATATATCTTAATTATTTTATAATTAATTAAATTAATTAATTAATAGCTAACGGAAAACCGAACTATGTGTCCTCGCTTATGTGTTTATGTGTTTATATGCTTATGTGAATACTAGAATAAGACTTATAAAAAGGAGTTTTGTATAAAACTAAAATCAACTTTTTATTAACAAAATGTGTTCTAATATAGGACACGGGATTTTTGGAAAAGCTATAAGACAGTGAGTTTCTCTATCGAACCCCCTCGATTTTTCACTGGAAATGTTTTCAAAATAATATTTAATTGTGTTTTGGGGAAAAGCATATTCTTTATTACATATTGCTTTCGTTGTTTTTTTTTATAAAAACATTTTATTTTACAAATTGGTGTATAATGCGGGATGAGTCTAGTTGGCTAAATAACAGTTAACCATAAAAAGGGGCACATAAATATTAGTAGATCTATTGGGGTGACGCCCCCCACTTCCAATCGCGTTGGGTTAAAAGTGAGAATATTTTGAGTGTTGTATGTATCGGGTTATCAATTATGATAGTCATATGTAATGTTGTATTCTTAGCTAGTTTACAACAGCTCAATTTGTTTAAGAAATGAGACGCCTATTGTTTTGTGATGTAATGACGTCGATCATTACACACGGAATATTTTGGATAAAATTCGGGGTGTAGTGACGATTACACACGAATTGATATCAGATTTGATTATTATATGGATTATATTTTCAATTCGTATATATATATATATATATATATATATATATATATATATATATATATATATATAAAGGGATATATATATATATATATATATATATATGGCCTATTTTGATATAAAGGGAAACTCACCAACACGTTGTGTTGATCGATATTTTAATATTCTTTTCAGATAAGTGAAGGTTCGAGGTGACATGGAAAGGAGGGCGTGTGGTGTTTGAATAAGATAGAAATAATGTAAACCGTACAATAGCACGCGTAAGAAACTCTGATAATGTAAAATATTTTTTTATATAATAAAAGATTTTTCTTTTATTATTTATTGTCAATTGTTATTTGCTATCGGCATCTGTCGTAACCCGAAAGACTTAAGTTAAGTCTTCCGCTGTGTTAGGTTAAGATTTTCGGGGTGTGACAGAAGTTGGTATCAGAGCCGATAGTTATAGAGAATTAGAAAATAAAAGGTTTTCTAAACTATAACTGTATGTTCAAACACACGCTCCTTTCCTGCCTCTCGAAACGAAAAGGTAACAAGATATATATAATTGATTATTATTAACTTGAATTGATATGTCTTTACAGATGACGACCCCATTAGTTATTGTGTCTGACTTTGACTCCATTGACTTCAGTACCCCGCTATCACCAGTCGAGTGGCGCCCGGTAGTTGCATCAGGAGACGCTGGTTCTACCTTGGGGACCACACCTCTCAAGGTGTATTCCCGTAAAAGAACCAGAGCCGCCCTTGATGTACTAGCTCCGGTTACTGCTATCCCACTAGCTGTGAACCCACCTCCCTCACCACCGCCTCCCTCACCGAAGCCGGTAGTCGAGGAAGGACCCTCCAATCACGAGATGCTTATGATTCTTCTTGCCAAGTTCTCAGCTTATGAGAACATTGATCACAACATGGTGAACCGAGTCCTTGCCATAGAACACAAGCAGGGCACATATGACCAATCGCATAATGCTCTGTGCCAGTTCGTTTATGACATGAACATGCAGGGATTGCTGACGGAAGCCATGGTGGGAGATCTTGAGACTAAGAATGGCATAATGGAGCCATGTTTGGGTTACTTGATAAGCATTTACTAGGCTTAGCTCACAAGTAGTATGTTTATTTTGGGTAGTATGTTTATTATGGTAGTATCTTATGTAACTTAACTTTGAACATGTAGTCTTTTGGATGGTTGTGATGAATTTGGTAGGAACTAAAAACTATGGTGGGGCATTAAGGTGTAAGTATGTGCACCTAATTTTGGTAGAATTTTTGGTAATTATAGAAATCCCACACTTTGAAGATTATATATATATATATATATACATATATGTTTGTGTTATGAATGATGCAATTTAATTCCTTAGAAAAATATCACGTTTTCCAAAACTAACAAAATTATATTCATTTTCTAAAAAGAACATGGCGCCCAAAACAAGACGAACAACTAATAATCAAGCGTCCGAAATACCTTCTTCTCAAGACGAGTTATCTCAACTAATCGCTCAACATGTAAATACGGCACTCAAGCAACATGAGGCTAACAACAACGCAAGCCAAAACCCCCGAAATACAACTAATAATCTAAACAGAGGAACACCTAGAACTAAAAATCTAAATGAAAACCCCTCGGGTAGTACGATACGTGGGTGCTCATACAAAACTTTCCAAGGTTGCGGACCGAAAGAATTTACCGGTGCTGAAGGACCTTTGGAAATTATCCGATGGATCGAGAAGATGGAATCTGTAATGAAAGTCAGTGATTGCACTCCTCTCGAACGGATAAAATACGGAGTGTGTTCATTCTGTGATGAGGCACTCGAGTGGTGGAACTCCATAATTCAATACCTTGGAGAAGATGTCGCTTACCGTCTAACTTGGGAAGAACTGAAAGAAATGTTGCTAAAAGAGTATTGTCCCCGAAACGAACTTCAGAAGATCGAATATGACTTATGGCAGTTAAAGATGGAAGGTGTTGACATCGGAGGATATACTTCCCGATTCAACGCATTGGCTCGGCTGGTACCCCGACTGGTTACGCCTGAATATGCAAGAATTGAGATGTATATCTGGGGATTAGCTCCCAAGATCCGAGGAATGGTCATTTCCTCCAAACCAACCACCATCCAGTCAGCCCGAGAACTGGCAAAATCTTTAACTAATGATGTAGTTCGCATGGGAACTCTGAAAGTCTCTGGAAAGCAAGTTGTAACCACAGAACCCGAACGAAAAACAGCTACCGAGAATCAGAAACCCAAAGAACTCAAACGGAAGTGGAATGGTAACTCAAGAGGACAGTTCAAGAGAAACCAAGGAACAAGAAGAATGTTTGCAGCAAACGCAAGAGGACCAGGAGAAAGTTCAGGACAGGGATCCACTTGTAGCAGGTGTGGGAAGAACCATAGTGGTGAATGCTGGAAGTGTAACAGATGCAACCGATTTGGCCATATGACAGGCGACTGCTACCCATATATAGCAACATCTACGGTAAGCCGAACTCCCGGATGTTTTGAGAGCGGTGTCATCTGACATTTCAGAAATGAGTGCCCCAAACTCAAAGGCCAAAACACTAGGGGCAAAGCATTTGAGATGAACGCGAAGAAGGCCCTGAAGGACTCATTCGTAGTCACTGGTACGTTTCTCGTTAGTTATCACTATGCTTATGTATTATTTGATACTGGAGCAGATCTAAGTTTTGTTTCTAACCAATTTGAACCCCTCCTCGGTATTGAACCAAGTAAGTTAGACAATAACTACTCAATATAATTAACTAATGGGAAACTAATTGAAACCAGTAAAATTGTCTGAAACTTTAACATTCTGTTAGAAAATCATAGATTTCCAATCGACCTTCTACCCGTAGAATTAGGCAGTTTTGATATAGGAGTAGGAATGGATTGGTTATCCAAAAATGAAGCATAGATCGTATGTTCGGAAAAATTAGTTCGTGTACCAACCCCAACTGGTCAATGTTTGAACATTCAAGGATATCAGAGTAACACAGAGTTAAAACTCTCTAGTATCACAAAAACCCGCAAAATGCTAAGAAAAGTATGTCCGGCTTTTCTTGTCAATGTGGTCGACACAAAAGCAAAAGAACGGAAAATAGACGATATCACTGTAGTCCGATATTTTCCAGAAGTTTTTCCTGAAGATTTTCCTGGATTACTTCCTCGGCGTCAAGTCGAATTTAGAATCGATCTGGTTCAGGATGCCGCTACGATAGCTCAATCTCCGTATAGATTGGCACCATCGGTAACACAGGAGTTATCTAACCAACATCAGGAATTACTGGACAAAGGATTTATAAGACCAAGTTTCTCACCTTGGGGAGTTCTAGTCGTATTTGTGAAAAAGAAGGACGATTCTTTCCGTATGTGTATCGATTACAGAGAGCTGAACAAATTTACCATTAAGAATCGGTACCCACTACCGAGGATTGATGATTTGTTCGATCTGTTGCAAGGGTCAAGCTATTACTCAAAGATCGATCTGCTATTACGGTATCATCAGTTACGTCTTGCAGAAGAAGATGTTCCTAAAACCGCTTTCAGAACTCGCTATTGTCATTATGAATATCTAGTCATGCCATTTGGTCTAACGAATGCACCCGCTGTATTCATGGACCTTATGAACAGAGTTTGTAAGCCATACTTGGACAAATTCGTGATAGTATTCATCGATGACAAACTTATCTACTCACGAACCAAGAAGGAACATGAGCAACACTTGAAGTTGATTTTAGAATTGCTAAAAGAAGAAAAACTATATGCCAAATTTTCCAAGTGCGATTTCTGGCTTCGAGAAGTCCACTTTTTAGGACATGTAATTAATGAGAACGGTATACTAGTTGATCCAACAAAAGTTGAAGCAATTAAGAATTGGGAGACACCAAGGTCACCCACTGAAGTGCGACAATTTTTGGGATTAGCTAGTTACTACCGTAGATTCATTGAGAATTTTTCTTCTATAGCTCAACCCTTAACTCGATTGACTCAGAAAGACAAGAAATATGAGTGGACAGAAAAGCTAGAACAAGCTTTCCAACTGCTTAAACAAAAGTTGTGTAGTGCACCAATCTTGTCCCTTCCAGAAGGAACGGATGGATTCATAGTTTACTGTGATGCATCACGATTAGACCTTGGATGCGTGCTTATGCAAAGAGAAAAAGTGATAGCCTATGCATCACGAAAACTCAAAATGCACGAGAAAAACTATACAACTCATGACTTGGAATTAGGAGCAGTTGTTTTTGCACTCAATATTTGGAGACACTATCTCTATGGCACCAAGTGCACAATCTTCACTGATCACAAGAGCCTCCATCACATATTTGACCAAAAAGGTTTAAATATGAGGCTACAAAGGTGGGTAGAACTACTCAATGACTACGACTGTGACATTCGCTACCACCTAGGTAAAGCAAATGTTGTAGCCGATGCATTGAGTAGGATGGAAAGAGAAAAACCACTTCGTGTCCGTGCATTAGGATTAACAATCCAAACCAGCCTCACCCCTCGAATCCGAGATGCACAAAAAGAAGCTTTGAAACCTCGAAACATAAAAACCGAAAAATTACTAGGGCTTGAGTGTGAATTCATAATGAAGTTTGATGGTACATTGTACTTGATCGATCGAGTTTGGGTACCACGTTATGGAAATTTAAGAAATCTAGTATTGGATGAAGCTCATAAATCCAAGTACTCAATTCACCCAGAAGCAACCAAGATTTATAAAGATCTCCAAGAATTCTATTGGTGGCCAAACATGAAAGGAGATATAGCGGTTTAAGTCAGTAAATGTCTGACATGTGCAAAGGTAAAAGCTGAACAGTAGAAACTATCTGGACTATTACAGCAGCCTGAGATTCCACAGTGGAAATGGGAAAACATTACAATGGATTTTGTGACTAAATTGCCAACTACCCCCAATAACCACGATTCTATTTGGGTAATTCTAGATAGATTAACAAAATCCTCTCATTTCATTCCCATCTGCGAGAAAGACAGCCTGGAGAAGTTAACTCGATTATATCTGAGAGAGATTGTGGCTAAACATGGCGAACCTGTTTCCATCATCGCCGATAGAGACGGTCGTTTCATCTCCCGATTTTGGCAATCTCTTCCAGAATCTTTAGGCACACGCTTAGACATGAGCACCGCTTATCATCCCCAGACCGACAGTCAAAGCAAGAGAAAAATCCTAACCTTGGAAGATATGTTACGAGCCTGCGTTCTCGATTTCGGAAAAAAGTTGGGATACCCACTTACCGCTAGCTGAATTTTCCAACAATCACAGCTACCACTCCAGTATTAAGGTTGCACCGTTTGAAGCTTATACGGAGAAAATGTCGATCCCCTCTTTGTTGGGCTGAAGTTGGAGAGAAACAACTGACAGGACTTGAAATACTTCAGGAGACCATCGACAGGGTCTTTTAGAACAAAGACAGGTTAAAGGCTGCATCAGACCGACAAAAAAGCTATGCTGACAATCGTAGAAATCGTTGGAATTTCAAGTGGGAGAACAAGTTCTGTTGAAAGTCTCCCCTTGGAAAGTAGTAATCAAATTCGGGAAGAAAGGAAAGGTGAGTCCTTGATACGTGGGACCATCCAAGATCATTGATCGAATTGGTCCAGTAGCTTATCGACTCGAATTACCATCAGAACTGAATGGAATACAAGACGTGTTCCATGTATCAAACTTGAATAAATGCTTATCCGGCGAATCACTGATTGTTCCCGTTGAGGATTAACGAGTTGATGACAAGCTTCGATTTGTCGAGGAGCCTGTAGAAGTCATGGACTGGAAAATACATAAACTCAGACGGAATGGAATCATGTTTGTCAAAGTTCGTTGGAACTCAAAGACTAGGTCCCGAGTTCACCTGGGAATGACAAGACCAGATGAAACGAAAATATCCTCATCTGTTTCCAGTAGAGTCAAAAGCCAGTGACACTTTCTCAATTTGGAGACGAAATTTCTTAAATGAAGAGAGAATGTAACATCTGGAAAAACTTTCATTAGTGTAATCACGATTATCCATCCTAAAATCACTTTATTAATAAAATCTTTCTTAATTGAGGTCTATTATCTTTCAAAGTAAACAAAAAGTCCAAACTTTGACACGAAACAAGAAAAACGTGCAAATACCTCGGGCAGTGAGCCTGAAAGTAAATAAATCATTAGATCGATTAAACAATCTCAAAAATTCAAAATATATATGAAAACATGTGAGACAACATAAAAATATAATTTCGGAAGGCTTAAATCACAAAATTGGAAACTAAGCAAACACGAGTCACTACAGGACCCGAAAAAGACCCCACATAAACTTTTTTCAAGAAAATGGTTTGTATGGTCCATACAGTCAGGAATTTTATTTCATTCAAATTCTGGCAAAAATTATTGAAAATGCAATTCGTTTGAATATTTAAAACACGCAATACGTTAAACGAATAACCGAAATCATCAAGTTTATAACCCAACCCTTTCACATACCCCACCCCCACCCTTGGACAACTCATCCTACACTTGTCCCCATTTTCCTTCTTCCAACTCCACCCCTAATGATTACCTTCTAGAACTTTGTGAGTTGTTAACCAACTAAGCACTACAACCCATCACCCTAAATCACCAAATCACCACTCCACCACTAACACATCACTCTGCTCCCTCTCCCTCTTCCTCCCTTAAAACTCACGGCTAACCCCCTCCCAATACACCCCAAATCAAATTCAAATCAACACTAAACACACACATACACAAAAATCAAGTATGAAGGTTTAAATCAAGAAGGAAGATAAGGCAAACAAGGATAGGATAAGCTAGAAATCACATCTCTAATCTCATATTTGAAAATCTCAATAGCCAAGTAACATGTTAATATTGATTGAGTGTTGATATACAACATTTTTTATACTTGAGTTTGATTTGGAAGATTGATGATGTGTTTAGTGTATGCATATGTGTATGTGCCGTGTATATGTGTATATATATGTATGAGAGAATCAAAATTCCATACACATGCAAACATATATCCTAAAGATTTATATTGTTTATTAGATTCAATATGGAATATTAATAATTTCTTCAATATTTGATAAACTTGATTTTAGGGTTTATTGTTAGAATGAAGTTTAGATAAATTGTTGTTTATAAACTTTTTAATATGGGTTTAGATTGTTGTTAGAAATGAATAAAATAAAGTGTGTTCATAATTGTAAAAGTTGGGGATTTTTGATATAAGATTAATTAGGAGGTTTTGAATGGGTTTTGAATTAAAAGATGTTATGAGATAACCTAAATGTAAATAAGATAGGTTGCATGTTAGATTTAATAGCTGAAACTTGAAAAGTGCTAGAACTACTAAATAAGAAAACTTTAATGTAAGAAAATATGAAAATTAGATTTTTTTAAAAAATACATGTAATAGATGGAAATAACATGTAATTAATATCAAATTAGAACAAGATAGGATGAATAATTTGAAACTTGGATTAGTTGAAAACATTGTTGAAATAAACAACTTACTTAACATAGAAACTTTGTTAAATGGTGAAATTAAAAGAATAGATTCTTTAGGATATATGAAACCTTAACAACTTAAATGAATGAATTAAACATAGAATTGTATTTAATCAAAGTGGAAGAATTAGGTTAATTAGAATTATCAAATAATAATGTTACTAAAATGGGAAACTTTATAAGAACAACACTTAGAAAATTTTATTAATCTATAATCCTTTGATTTGAAAGATTGATTAAAATTTTTCAAAGATGGGAATAACATAAAACTAATTAGTTATAAAGGTATGGAATCATCTAAAATAATCAAACTTGATTTGGCTGAAAAAGACTATATTAAAAATTATGAAGATTAGATTCTTTTGAAAAGAGAATAAAAACCTTCAACTTAAAAGTAAAATTTTGGATTATTAGGAACTTATAAAATAAGTTAAAATCTGGATATTTAAACATGATTATATATATATATAGCTTAACTAGTAACATTGTTAAGGTAATCCAAAATACGAACTAGAAACCGAAGAACTCGATTAAGGTACCTTATGAACATATATAGTCAAAACTTCAATTTATGGTAAATTATATGTTATTATATGTGTGTTTAGTTCATAGGATGATTTGTATAGACTTGTGTAATTTATTTGACTCGTCGGTAACTTAAACGGTCGAAAAATCGACTTTTTAAGCAAAACCGACACAACTATTAGGGGCTATTTTAGAACAAACCCTAAAGTGTTAAAACACTTATGTATAACATAAGTTAATACATGATAAAAGGACAGGATGATAAAACTTGGTCCTAAACTATTCGTGTCGCGAAAACCGACACGAAAACGTTAAAAAGTTGCTATTTTAAAAAAAAATATTAACAAAAATGAAATTAAAGTATTTTCACAAGTTAACTTGTAAAACTTGACTAATATCTATGTAAAAAATATTTTCCATAACTTATAGGTTACATTTTAAAAGAAAAACCGAAATAACGCATTTTAAGCATAAAACGATAAAACCGACCAAAACCGACAAGTTTTGTGAAAAATATAAGATTAATATTTTCTTAAAAATTTTCAGCAACTGAAACTTAAAATATTTTAATATATTTTAATTGTTTATTAATTAATTTAATTAATTAATTAATAGCTAACGAAAAAGCGAACTATGTGTACTCGCGTATGTGCTTATGTGTTTATATGCTTATGTGAATACTAAAATCTAGTTTTTATTAACAAAACGTGTTCTATAGGACACAGGATTTTCGAAAAGACTACAAGACAGTGAGTTTCTTTGTCGAACCCCCTCGATTTTTAACTAGAAATGTTTTCAAAATAATATTTAATTGTGTTTTGGAGAAAAACATATTCTTTATTACGTATTGTTTTCGTTGTTTTTTTATAAAGGCATTTTATTTTACAAATTGGTGTATAATGCGAGATAAGTCTAGTTGGCTAAATAACAGTTAACCCTAGAAAGGGGCACATAAATATTAGTGGATCTATTGGGGTGACGCCCCCCACTTCCAATCGCGTTGGGTTAAAAGTAAGAATATTTTGAGTATTGTATGTATTGGGTTATCAACTATGATAGTCATACGTAATGTTGTATTCTTAGCTAGTTTACAACAACTCAATTTGTTTAAGCAATGAAATGCCTATTGTTTTGTGATATGTTGACGTCGATCATTATACACGGATTTGTGGTATATTGGCGATAGACCGTTATACACGGAATATTTTTGATATAATTCGGGGTGTAGTGACGATTTCACACGAATTGATATCAAATTTGATTATTATATGGATTATGTTTTCAATTCGTGTATATATGTGTATATATATATATATATATATATATGGCCTATTTTGATATAAAGGGAAACTCACCAACACGTTGTGTTTATAGATATTTTAATATGCTTTTCAGGTAAGTCAAGGTTTCGAGGTGGTGTTTGAATAATATTGAAATAATGTAAACCGTACAATAGCACGTGTAAGAAACTCTGATAATGTAAAATATTTTTTTGTATAATAAAAGATTATGCATATGTCATAACCCGAAAGACTTAAGTTAAGTATTCCGTTGTGTTAAGTTAAGATTTTCGGGGTGTGACACTTAGGTAATTAAATATTAGAATCTTTCGCACATACAGCTCCATTCGATCATTCACCCTTTCGAGGGTTCAGGTCTATGGAGGGTTTGTTTGAAGACACCACAGCCTTAAACGAAGAAAAAGTTCAAGACCTCTATGACAGAAACCAAGAGCTGATGATGATTAATGAAGAACCACCATCTTTTGAAGAGACAACAACAAAACAAAAATGGATAATTACCATGAAGGCAGAACTTGACTCGATTAATCGAAATAAAACCTGGACTGTAACTCAGTTGACACGTGGTCACAAGGAAGTTAGGTTGAAGTGGGTTTTTAATGTGAAAAAGGATGAAAATGATGAGGTCACAAGATAAATGGCACGTATAGTTGCAAAGGGATATGTGTAAAGAAAATGGGTTTATTTAGAAGAATCTTTTGTGTCGGTGGCTCGGTTAAAACTATTCGACTTCTTCTAGCGATTGCATGTAAGGAAAATTGGCTTGTGCATCACCTAGATGTGAAATCTGCATTCTTAAATATCAATCTAAAGGAAGAGGTGTAGGTATCATAACCGACCGTATATGAAGTAAAAGGAAAAGAAGAAATGGTGTATCGGCTTCACAAAGCACTCTACGACTTACGACACGCCCCGAGAGCTTGGAATGCAAAACTAGATGAAGTCCAAAAAGAGCTTGGTTTCAGCAAGTGTGTCCATGAGCAGGCAGTCTATAAGCTACATGGATCTGATTATGTTCTTATAGTTGGTGTTCATGTTGATGATCTAATAGTGATGGGGTCAAGTGAGAAAAGAATTTAAGACTTCAAGAGAAATATGATGTTTGTATTTGATATGAGTGATATAGGGAAGTTGTCCTACTAACTTGGTAGGTAGGTGGTGGAATAATCCAAGGTTGAAATGACTATAAGACAAGAAGCATATGCAAAGAATATTCATAAAATGGAAGGTATGTTGAATTTAAAGTATTTCGGTATTTTGTTTACACTCGTTCGTACTTGAACAAATTTGCGGAAGTTGTAAGCAGGTTTATGCAAATTCCAAAATAAAGTAGTTATGCTGCAGTGAAACAAATTCTAAGGTATATTTGTGGTACTCTTGGATACAGGATGATGCATAACCATGGAGGAGATGATAAGTTGATCAGATACAGTGACAATACTTATTGTACCGATATTAAAGATCGACGAGGTACAACTAGTATGGTATTCTTCTACTCAAATAATTTGATCACTTGGTACTCCCAGAAGCAAAAGACACATGCCTTAAGTTCGTGTTAAGCTGATTTTATGGCATTTCATCAAAAGCTTGCCAAGAATTGTGGATAAGGAATCTGATAACTGACCTTATGGGTATGAAGGATCAAGTTGTGAAGTTATTTGTTGATAATGAATCTGTCATAGCCTTAATGAGAAGCCCCATGCTTCATGGGAGGAGCAAAGTCATTGACACAAAGCACCATTTCATATGCCAATGTGTGGAACGAGAACAAGTGTGTGTTGAGCATGTAAGTGGTAATATATGAAAAGTAGATATACTAAGAAAACCACTGGCTCAGATGAATTCGCTGAGATGAGGAGTCTTGTCGGAATGGAAGATCTGCATAATGATGTCAACACTACGAAGAAGAGTGTTGGCATAATGTTAACTAGATTGTCTAGGAATAACCATTGTATTTGGTTACCACGTAAACAGGAGAATAACATATCTATTTGTTTGGAAGTCTAGAAAATAAAGGAGTAGATAAAAATCTAGTTATCTGCAAAGTTTGTTATTTTATTTTCTATTTAAACATTCCAATATGCGTGTTTTATTTTATCACTTTTCAATTCATTAACTGAAATTACTTGTAATCATATGAGCACAACTCAATCATTCGATTATTGCATTAAATTTTACATTTGGCTATTGTGCATTCCTATTCTATCATTTATTATACACGATATTACCTGATCCAAATCTAACAACTTGTGTGTAGGTAATCCAATCCATGCCTAACTCCTATTGCAATATTCATTCTTTGAACCCAATTTATAATATTTTTTGATTTGTGTAGATGATGGTATAGAGTTCCACTAGGCATATATTGAAACAAGATTCATCTCCTTATTTTCATCATAGTAACCAATCAGGGATACCAAGTGACTGTGCCATAACTTAAAAAATGTCTCAATTTTTGCTCTAAACTCTGTTGCACCCTATTCAGACATAGAACTCAATCGTTTGATTGCAACAACATGACTAGGTTCTTCAGTAGATAACTGACCATCGTAAACTTTTCCAAATCCTCCCTATCGCGAGTCTATGCTCTCAGATGTTATGACCCGTTTAAGGGCTATTCCGGTTTAGTGAGTTCCATGACCTGGGAAAATTATTATTTGATGATTAAGTGGTTATTTCACAAGCAAATGAAATGTTCTAACTCGTTTAAGGGCTATTCGAGTTTGGTGAGACCCATGACCCGCGAAAATTATTGTTTGATAATGAAAGGGGTTTCGCGAATAAATGAGATGTATAACTCATTTAAGGACTATCCGGGTTTAGTGAGACCGATTCTCGCGATCTTCCAGTTGAACACGTACCAAAATGTAAAGAAAAAACATAAAGTACAATTACATGATCCAATAGTAAATTACAAACTACATTAGAAATCCACAATCACAAAAATACACAAGGCACAACAACCAGCTAATTCCTATAACAATCTTCAATCTTGTAACTTATTTGGTTTTTATTCTTGCAAACACATTTTTCTTGTTCATCATCTTCAATAAAGAAGGATTACCTTTTCACACCGGGTCATGTGGGATTATCAGCCCACTTTAGTCATCCACAATTTCCCTTCTGTATTGAATTCAACATATCAACACAAAATCAACCTACAATTTCCTAAAATTTAGCTAACCCTAATTATCTTAACTTACAGAGAATAACCTAAAATTTAATATAAACAACATAATAATTAAAAAATTAACGTTATTTCACACTTACACAACACAAGAAAATTTTGTCTGGGTTTGATTCCATCACTAAAATCCTGTAACAAGTCGCTCAGCATCGCACTTACACAGCACTACAAAAGCATCGCACCTCCGATTGATCGTATGTTTGTGACCTCAATTGTCTAGAAGATGAAAACGAAGGTCAAGACATTAGGGCTCCAAATCGATAGCAAGGCCAGAGATCTTCGTCTAGTCGAGCTCAAGTGATCATCCTCGAGCATATTACGGGGTATTATTGAAGGGTCATTTCAACACATGCTTAATATAATAGCTCGGAGTTTCCAATATTTATTATTTATATTAAAACCCAACCCATTTCGATGCTCGAGAAATTTTATCGCTTTTATCGAGTTAAATTGATTATTTTATTAATATTTAATTATTTATAATTATATCTTTTGTGTATTTACACAATTAACACAAAATATAAAGTCCTAACCCTTTTGTGTCCATTCTCAAACTTCAGGGTTCTAATTATAAATAATGTTGTAACCCATGTCACTAATCCGGATATCCATATACCAAACCCGTATTCATATTCAATTTCTTGAACCCGAATTTATAATATGTTAACTTGGACAATAATCTTCGTATTATAGATGAAACTTATCTTGTAAATATGATATCTAATTTTATTCAGCCTAATAAACAAATAAATCATGTTAATTATATCATCTACGATTTGATATTCCTTATTAACCACACCGACACTTTATTGAGCATGAAGAACACGAAATCGTTATAAATATTTCAATTAATTATAAAGATACGATCCTTAAACCCTAGCCGACATTAACCCTCTATTTAATTGAGTTATTTTGGCCATTTACGTACTCATTTACCACTTCTCATCGCCGGCCACTGTCTCGTTCAATTAACATATCTCTAGCCATCAATCGAGGTAATTGTTTACTGTATAATGATCGCAATCATGTAATGAACAAAATCCCTAAGGCTAATATGATTAATAATTGCGGGTTTAGTCAATTGTTAATCTCAGGGTTCTCAATCAAATCTGGTAATATATGCTTCTGTATATAATTAATCAGTCCTAGTCTTAGTTGCACGTCGATGTAGCCCAGCTGGTTAGGACCTTTGATTCACCTGGGGCAGGTCGCCGGTTCGATCCCTACCACCCTGAATTTTTAATATTTTTTTGTTATTTTTCTTTTTAAATCATTTAATAAGTATATTATTAATAATAATAATCAAATAAAACTATTTTATAAAAAGCGACTATATAAGCATATATATATATACTAGATTGAGACCCATGTATTACACGAGTAATTAATGAACATTAACTATTAATTAAAATACAGTCAACAAAATGATCATATATTGTTAATACAATTACAATTTACATTAAAATAATAGAAATTACATAACTAAGATTACACAAATATATTACAAACTACTGAATAAGTAAAACCTTCCTTATACACTACATTTGTGAATGTATTGGTCAATATATATGGCTTATCAAAAATCAATCTTTAGTCTATGTTTGCTTGATAAGGTAAAATACAGGTCTACTTATAACACTTCCGTGTGACAAATAAGGTTCTTCAAGTACATATCAACTTAGATAAATGATAATGTATCCATGAACCTAATAAAATATATATATATATATATATATATATATATATATATATATATTCATGCACATAAATTATCATACATTTTAATCAATTAATTATGGTGTCATTGGAGATCATCTGATCATGTTTACCCAAAAAAACATGACAATCCCAAAAACCAGATTACCTGAACTTTGATTATATAATCATCCTTAGAATCTTTAAAATTTGAAATTGATTGATCATGATAATTTTTTTGTCATTAATATTCTGGGTATGAAAGAATTGTAATTGATTTTATGTTTTACAGTTAACAATTGTATAATCAAGAAACATATAAAATAGAAAATTAAAATATACAAAGTGATTAGTTTCTTTACACATGAATGTAATTGCCAGGAAAACGACAAAGACATACTAACCTTAAAGCTATGTTCAAGTAACATTGAGTTAGCTGGATTTTAGAAGATTTAAAGTTGCATAAAGTGAATGTAGTGATTGTTATTAATAACAGTTGTAAGTATTTTATTAGGATTGTTTAAATTTTGGATACTAATCTCATGTTATTAGTTAATATTATGAGAAGTTGTTGGAATATTTAATTAATCGATATATATATATATATATATATATATATATATATATATATTAACAAACTAAGAAAAAAAAAAGAAGCAAAGATTTCGGATTTTATAGAAGCATGGTAAATGACTTTTAACCAGATTAACTATTTTTTTAAAATTAATGTGAAAATGCAATATACTTGAAATATAATGAGGAGCATGATTAAGTTAGAAATAATAATAAAAAAATCATAAATATTCATATTCAGTTACATTAAAATTAAGGTATGAATCTTAATGAATTTTTATAAAATATACAATAAATGTTTACCTGTAGGTTCCCAGCTGGATATACACAGGAGTATCTCGTACAAGGAGGGTGCGAAATCCCCTAAGTATAGGATTATGAGTGTATAAACGAAATAAAGAATCAAAAACGTAAAAAGAACAAACACATAACCAAATACGTAATTGTTATCTGCTACTCAGAGCTCGTAACCAATAAGCAAGACGGCTTCACAAAGTTATGACTAAGAACCTTACAAAAAACCACGACAAGTTAGGTTTATATAACCTGCGACAACTTCGCCAAACATGCTTGGCGAAGTTATCCCTAAATTCGCCGCTGAGTTAACATCGCCTGTTACCAGACATTAAGTTCACCAAAACGTAACTGACAATATACTGATCACAAACATGATAAACTAAAGACTAATGAACTACTGGCACACTGCACCAACAGACCCCCCCCCCCCCTTAGTAGTAGCTTCATTTCTCTTATAGTCTCATCTTGTCTCGTAATCCAAAAAGTTGTACCAACGATCTTTATGCATGCACACCTTGTCTCACACAAAACGAGGCCACTCTTTGATACTTCTTCCCTTCATCTTTCCAAGCTGGAATATAAAAGGTCTTCATTTCATTCAGTACCTTCAAATTAGCTTGGGACAAGTTAACCAGGTGCATAGGATCATACACCCTCAAGATCTCTTGCTCATCTTGATCTTCCATCCCAGCTTCAGCAGTCTCACAATCAACGTACCACCATTTCAAGCCTTTCAGAACATCCTAAGGCATAATCTTCATCGGAATCTCTGTCAGACGTCGATTGGGCTTGTACTTCATAATCATCCACGGTTTACCATCTGCTCGCATCCCCCTTTCAACATCCTCAATCAACTTACCCTTCGAAGGTTTTATCAACTCGAACTTCTTCTCCTTGACCACTTCATTCCACACTATCTTTCCAATCCAACCAACATATCTATCACCACTCCTGTTAATCAACTTCAAACGAGCCAAATCTTTTATCTAACACTCGGGCAACGTGTTGAACGATCTCAGCTTCTTTGCAAAATACTGAATCTCATCATATCTCTTAACCACAAACACCTTGAGCTGATCATCATAGAGCCAAGAGATGATGCCTTTGATTTATTATACCCATTGATATTATAACTCCTTTTGAACATTGGAGGCACCTCTGGTTTCTTTGTTTTAACAAACCAATGAACACATTCTTTCTTCCACCTAGGTTGTTCTTTCCATTCAGAATCACCACTTAAACTATCATCTAGAATCACATGTTCATGACCACTGCCAGGAATATCATGTTCAACCTCATCTTTCGGTATCTCCCCTTCCTCCAAACCACTATCAATCTCAATCTATTCACCAACCTTTTCGATCTCAATGTACAATAACACATATTCAACAATATTAACCTCATCATCGACGACTATAGTCTCACCACCTATACTGCCAAATGGAGCAGTAGACTCCCCCTTAGATGTGGAAGCCCCAAGAGGTTGTGAAGTTCTTGGCAGCTCACCACCTGCATCTTTCGATGGATTGCGATCATCATCTCTGTCCTCCCTTCTCTTTTATCTCAACTCAACCAGGAAATCCGACTGAAGTTGATATTCAGCCACCAGGCGTTAGATGACTTGAGTCTGAACAACGTTGATCATTTACTGCTCAGCAACAACACGTTCTAGATCCAAGATCCGCTCGGAATCCATCAGAGAAGTATCAAATGCAAACGACATATGAGAAATATCCTGAGCATAAGGAGGAGGAATACCCAAACTTACAGGAATCTCATATGTAGGTGGAATAGTAACAGGAGGTGGAACTGTAACTGAGGACCCAGTGGTAGCCACCAAAGTAGACTCAACAAACATAGCAACCACCTCAGATGGAATAATAGATTGAGGCGGTAAGGAAACAATCTCTAGTGCTGACAAAGCCACTGTTGACAAGCTAGAGGTCACTAGCATAGAGGTAGTAGTAGATGGTATAAGAGTAGACGTACCAGATAACTGCAAGGGAGCAAAATGAACTACCCTTGAGCTTTCACCACCCCTAGCCTTCTTGGATCTACGAACCAACTCAAACAACTCATCCTCGAAATCCGATTCACTATCATCATCGGAACCCTTCTTACATTTCCCATGTATCTTTTCTTGAAGTGCCAGAACTCTCTAAGTCTCATAGACTTCATCTAAGGATGAATCAGATAAAGTCTCCTCTGAATCCTCAACTATGGGAAGTGATGGACCCTCCGAAGAAGCAACCGAGACACCATGAACCCCAATCACATCAACCATCGAAACCTGAACCTCAGAAGCATCAACCGATGACATATTAAATATCCCTCGTACCCCAAAAGCAGCATCAAGATCTACCTCTTCAGCAGCAGACATCACAGGAGCATCTACTGGAGCATCTTAAACCACGAGAGGTGGTTGTGGAATATCAGCTGGTGCCGGAACAGGATCAAGAAACCCATCATCTGGTGGAGCAACATAAGTTGGGTTCACAAGATAACCAAATAAAGCAGTGTGTCTCGGACAACACACAAAATTGCTTCGTGCGCTCGATGTCCTACACCGAGCAAAGGTTCTCTTGTTTATACTGTCCACAAACGAAATAGGACGAAGTTATGGAAGACTCGGAGCCAAATGATTAAGGATCATCTGCAGAAATCTTGGATACATCAAGAACCGTTCCCTAGCCACCGCCCTCCGTTGACGATCAATCTCATAAAATACCATCTGACCAAAACTGAAAGGTTTATTGTATGTCAACGTGGTCATTGCAGATTGCATAGTTAAACCCGTACCATCAGAACCAGCTTTACGACCAGACATGCAAACATTCAACACATGAATAAAGAAACGCCATTGATCAAGTAAGAACCATTTGCGACGTTGAGAGTCATCCAAAGGACCTGAGTAACCCATGCGAAGAAAAGCACCATTCCTAAATGTTGCCGGATACTCAGTAGGACCCTCATCCTCTACAACATACCCAAACTGCAAAGCTGCAAATATATGGTCAGCCGAAAACTGCACAACTCGCTTATTGACGATAGCACACATAACTAGAGGTTCCACGCGACAATCATACGCTATCGTTCTCCAAAATCCTTGATATTCGGCAAGGAAATTGGAAGAGTTATGGAGATAGAATGAAAAATCCATGAGCGTATAATAAACTGAATGATTTCCACGTAGTCCTCAGCTTCACGGGTACCGGGAACTAGGGTAACATACATATTGTGAGCCGAGAAAAATTGCCTTTTGTCTCCATAACCTACATCACCACCTTCGCCACCAGCCCCTGCAACCTCAGCCATATCTATAGTGTAAACGAGCTAAGTTAGAAAAATGTATAACAAGTTGGTAACTTCGCCTACCATGATAACGGCAAAGGTAGAGTTCCATAGAACTTAAACTCAAAACAATATAGGAAGCGAAGTTAGTGTCCAGGCGAAGTTGAGAATAACTTCGCCATTATGGTAACTTCGCTCCAACAATAGACCAGAATTACAACTCTTTTTCTGTTGCAAACTAAAACATTCAGAAGGCCATCGCAGATCATATAAGGTCCGATTAAGGTCAACAAACACTTGGTATCATGTAAACATTAACAATGAAGGAGTATTAATTACCTATAGTTACTATTCGAGAAAATCAATAAAAAGAAGCTGTATAGGAAGAATTAACAATAACCAATAATAAATTATGAATCCTTATGAGATTGTGAACCTTAATATGTGAACAAAAGCTGATTAGCTCGAGATTGATTCTTAGGATAAGTTCGTCGAGGGTTTAAGGAAGAAGGTTTGACCCTTTTTCACCATGACGACGTTTATATACCTTTAGGAAACCCTGGAGGTGAAGTTAGGCTAACTTCTCCAGAAAGACAACTTCGCCACAGCGAAGTTAAAGTAAGTTAAGGATTTTAAAGATTTTTGAAACCTAACCAATGACGAGTAACCCATGATTTATGGAAAACATATAAAAAGAAGTATTTAAAAGAAAGCGGGATCAAATTCAGTCCTTAAGAAAAACCATCGCGTTTATGAAAAGATCCAAACATGGAATCACACTGATTAGGGTGTTATCACAAAGATTCATGTTCAGCGTTATTATAGCATAGAGAAACAGGCTGAAAGAAGGTATATGAAACTTAGCATGATTATCATTGCGTCCGTGATACGAGTTAGGTGCAATTAGGCATAGAATTTAGATGGACATCACTTACGGACCTGTGATGCCTCATATCTCTTCTCAAAGCGTATTTGGTTATCCCCAGATCACCCCAATCTGACTCCAACCCCCTAGCGCTTGATCAAAAAATTTTATAATTTAAAAGAAGAGATTTAAAGCTTTAAGGTTGAATGTTGGACTTACAAGCCGTTCAGATTTACTTTCCTTTCATTCAGAGTATTTAGGACTTATTTGAATGCCCCACCCTTGTAGTTCTAGTTTTACCCTTCAAGATTTTGAAAATAAAAGTAGCAACTTAATATTACGCACACACATTTATTATTTATTTATTTATTTATTTATTTATTGAGTAAACTGCGGTTTTCGTCCTTCTGGTTTGTCCAAATTTGCGGTTTTAGTCCAATAGTTTTAAATTTGTGATTTTCGTCCCTGTGGTTTCATTTAACTTGCAATTAAACCCGAATTCACTAATCTCGTTAAGTTTGCTCGTTAAACCCATTAGCGTGCCCTTCACGCGAGGGGCGGTTTTGTCCTATTTTTCCTAAAATACATCCTAGCCCCTCACGTGAGGGGCTTGCAAATGCAAACTAGGGTTTATTTGCGGAAGAAAGGACAAAACTGCACCTCACGTGAGAGGCACGCCGATGGGTTTAATGACCAGATTTAACGGAGTTAATGAACTCGGGTTTAATTGCAAGTGAAATGAAAACACAGGGACGAAAACGCCAGTTTGAAATTATTGGACTAAAACCACTTATTTGAACAAACCACAAGGACGAAAACCGCAGTTTACTCTAATTTTTTTTAACAAAGTAAAGAAAGAAAATATTTTTGGTGATCAAGACACTAACGGGCTCGTGTATGACTGGGTAATCACTTTTCTGCCTATCATTCGAAGAGATATATGTGGAGACATGCACATTTATTCAAAATGATTCTCCACACTAAATCTAACATATTTAGTTTGTATCACTTCAACTTTTGCGCATCATGGAAAGCTATCATGCCAATCAATGACTGTTCTAGAGCCTTTTAAGCTTAATAACTTCACCCCTTAGGCACACAAAATCAATTTACCTATCATTTTCCAAAGGTTGAATAAATTTTCAATTTAAAACAAACTTTGAAGCTTCTTAAAAAGCTATAGACTGAATGATTATATCACTTCCCAGAGAAAACAGAAAAACAGTTTAAATTTAATCGCCCTGGTCACTTCTTAGTTCTTAGGTAAATGGCTATCATGTATGTCCAGTTGGTTAATAGGACCAAACACATATAAATATGTGCCCTCAAACATAGAGCTACCGAATTACTTTTCAGCGAAGGAATTAAAAGAAAACTTATTACTATCACCCAAGATGCTTTCAGTTTTTAGGTGAATGGCTATCCTTTTGAATCTACAAGTAGATAAAAGGACCAAAAATATAAAAGAATATTTCCTTCAAACTTGAGCAACCAACATAATTTTAAGCAAGAGTGAAATTTTTTTAACCAAAACAAGACATGGTTACTCGGAATTGATCATCCCATTTAACTGAATAAGGTTTCGAAAACTAGATCGGTCAAAAGTGTTAGTGCACGGTTTTGTGACTGGTGATTTGCAGTTAAAGTATTCAAGATTAAAGTATTTGATAGCTACGGAAAAGGGGGTGTCTGTTAGTGCACGGTTTTGTTGTCCGTAGCGATCGAATAAGTTATAGATAGTCTAGGTTGTTTATTTAATGTAAAATGACCCATTCGCTATGGGTTTTATAGTGAATGAGGTCCACTCATTATAGACTAGACTAGTTCGTTAAGGTATAAGCCCATTCGTTATGGAAGCATAATGAATGAGAGCTAGTTCGTTAAGTTATTACCCATTCGTTATGAAAGCATAACGAATGGTGTCGAATTTGTTACTAAGCTATAACGAATTAGACAATTAACGAGTGGGAGGTTTGGCCTATAAATAGGTAGCTCCCATTCATAATTTAATACACATAGAGAGAGATCTAGATCTAAGTTAATTCTCTCCATAACTTATTATTCACACCATAATGTATTCTTCCATATTTATCAATAAACTATGTTTTTAACGTTTAGATCTCGTGTATTCGTATTGTGTAATTGATGTATCGACGCGGCTAGATCCATGGCGTGTTTCAATAATATTATTTCATGGCTTCTTTCAAGGCCATGTCAAAATTTCGAGGTGATATTATTTCATGGCTTTTTGATTCTGATTTGAAAGTATGTATCATCAAATGGGAGAACAGCGTGCAATATTATGAAAAGATTATTGACGTTCTCTCATTACCAAGATGGGATGTATGGACACTTGTGTACCGTCCTTTTATTAACCGTGGCGGGAATCACCAAGCAAGTTGGTTTCACCAGCATTTATTGTTTGAGGTGAACCACATATTTAAATTCTTTAAACCCCAGATCCCAATTCGAAAGCGTATTGATGAGATCGATCCAAGAACGGGTTGGAGAAAGCTAGTGCTTAAAGTAAAAACGCCAAGGACGCGGTGCTTAAAGTAAAACCGCCAAGGACGATGAAGCGTGTAACAGTCAAGATGCTGAACCAACACAAGTATTTATCTTTCAACCACTGGTATTGTGACAATCGAACTTGCGAGGCCGTTATTGCTCTAGGCAAGGGCTTGAAGACTGAGCTGATAATGATTATTTATCCGATGTGGCTCGTGAACTTGACAGAGACCGACAATGACGTGTTGTTCAAAAATAAGATATTAATAGAGCGTCGTGAAGAATATGACCGAGCAATGCAATTTCAACGCGTTGTTCGTGTGTGTCATGAACATGGTATTCACAGCTGCAGAGACTAGCATACCAAACGCTTCAAGTAATTTAAAGACAAAGAGCTCAAGACGTGGGGGTGTCTGTTAGTACACGATTTTGCGTCTCGAGTCTTTGTAATTATCGTTTTGAATTTATCGTTTATTAGTGTAAAAGTTATTTATATTAAGTTAAGTTAGTTCGTTTGAAGAACAGTCTAGTTCGTTAAGGATGTTTAACGAACTAGACCTTCAGTTAAGTTTCCTCCTGATTCGTTAAGGATGTTTAACGAATCAGTGGGTGGTTCGTTATTTAAAGTAATGTAACGAATCGGAAGGCTAGTTCGTTACGCAATATGTAACGAACTAGATTCCATCGTCTATTTATAGAGGGTTCCCCCTCTGTTAATATAAAGTTTTGGTAGTTAATGTATTGAATTGTTGTCCGTATATACTCTCGATCAAAACTTCACATCCTTAATCTATTACTAAATATATACACACCTAATACAAATAATACTAATATATATAATCGATAATCTATAAGAGTAATCATGAACTAGATCCGTTAATTGTTTATTAGATCTTAGATCTGAGATCGATAGACGTTCAAACAAAAAGCTTTTGTAAAAAAATTGGCAAAATTATCCAGAGAATCAACTTTTTCAAGAACGATTAATTTCTTCTCAGCACAATCCCGTATAAAATGATGACGAATGTCAATATGTTTAGTTTTACTATGCTTGACGGGATTGTTAGTTACTGAGATAACAGCAGTATTACCAATGCAAATAGGAGTATGAGTGAAATTCATACCATAATCTCGCATTTGTTGTTGTATCCACAAAACCTGGGAACAGCAATTCGATGCTGCCATATACTCTGCTTCGCGGTTGGATATTGCAACCAAGGTATGCTTCTTGCATTGCCAAGACACCAATCTCCCACCAAGAAACTGACAGCCACCGGTAGTCGACTTCATATTCTCGTTACAACCTCCATAGTCGGAATCGGTGTATGCCACTAAATCCAGTTCACCTCCCTTTGGATACTAGAGACCCAACTTAGGTTTTCCTTTGAGATAACGAAGTATGATCTTCACGCCTTTCATGTGTGACTCCTTTGGATTAGCCTGAAAACATGCACAAATACAAACTGCAAACATAATGTCAGGTCTAGAAGCCGTTAGATACATTAAAGAACATATTTTTTTCGCGATATTGAGTGGGATCCACATCTTCATCATTGTCAGAGTCAGCACCCAGTTTTTGGCTGACACAGATTGGAGTATCATACGGAGTACTTTCTTCCATCTTAAATCTTTTGAGTATGTCGTGAACATACTTAGTTTATGAATAAATATATCGTCCTTCTTCTGATCTACCTTTAAACCCAAAAAGAAGGTTAGTTCACCCATGGCACTCATCTCAAATCTTTTCTTCATGACCGCTTCAAATTCCTGAGACATAGAAATCTTTGAGGCTCCGAAGATAATATCGTACACATAGACTTGGACAAGAAGAAAATCCTTTTCACTCCACTTCACAAACAGCGTGCAGTCAATTTTTCCCCTTACAAAACCATTTTCCAGCAGGTAATCAGATAAGGTTGCATACCAAGACCGTGGAGCTTAATGTAGACCATATAATGCTTTGTTGAGTTTATACACATGATCCGGAAAGTCTGGATCTGGAAAGCCTAGAGGTTTTTTTACATATACCACTTCGTCTACCTTTCCATTCAGAAATGCACTTTTTACGTCTAATCGAAACACCTTCATCTCTTTCTGAGTGGCAAATGCTAAGAAAAGTCGAATTGCCTCCAGTCTGGCTACAGGAGCAAACACCTCATTGTAGTCGATCCCATCGTGTTGATTGAATCCCTTAACTACCAGTCTAGCCTTGTTTCGGACGATTACCCCTTTCTCATCTCTTTTGCACTTAAATACCCACTTAGTACCGATTGTGTGCACATCATGTTTCTTTTCAACCAAACTCCATACTTCCATTTTATCAAACTGAGTCAATTCTTCCTGCAAGGCTTCAACCCATGAGCTATCCTTCAACGCCATCTGATAGTTTTTTCGTTCTTTTTGACTAGTATAGCATGCATACAGACATTCGTTCATAATACCAGTATCTTTGATACTCACATACACACAAGTGTTTTCTTCCAAGATACTTCTGGTTCGCACTCCATCAGAAGGATTACCAATCACATTCTCCAGAGGGTGATCCTTGTGAATTCTTGTGGTTTGTACAGGAGCAACTACCAAGTCTTCACCCAGATTAGGAGTGAGTTCATCAGTATTATGTTGATTATGAAACGGATTTATGAACTCTTCTTCATCTGAGACAACCGGTCTTTCTTCAGAACTATTCACGTTTTGTCTTTTATCCTCAACCTTTGAGTTATGCGTTAATCGCTCATTTCGTCAATTAAAATCTAAGTGGCCATCCTTTCTTCCATATCTGCAGATTCATAAGAAGGTAGCTTAAAAAACTTAAACAGTTTGTCATAATCAAAAACCTCATCTGGTCCCATGCTAGGCTTTGGAGACTTGTAACTGGTAATGTAAGTGTTACAGACCACCTCAACCTTGTTGCTCGATAGATTAAAGACTCTTCTATTGGGAGAACCAACCACGTAACCAACGAGAATACCTTCGTCAGCATTCTCACCAAATTTTGAATTAGACTTTAATATCGAACAAGGGGACGCAAAAGGTTCGAGACCAGGCAGATTAGGCCTTCGACCATTCATTAATTCATAACAGGTTTTGTTTAATCTTTTAACAATTAAAACACGACTAAGGATATAGCAGGCTGTAGCCTCAGCCCAGAACACCACAGGAAGGTTTGCATCTTCTAGCATAGTCCTGGCTCCTTCGATTAGCATCATATTCTTTCTTTCAGCTACTCCATTCTATTGTGGAGTGTATGGTGCACTGAACTGATGTTCTATCCCTTTCTACAGACAAAACATCTCCATTTGATAATTCTTGAACTCGGTGCGCTATCACTCCTGATGAATTTGACTTTTTCTCCAATAATGTTCTCCACTTTGGTAATCAAGTTAATCACCAAATGCACTGTCTCATCCTTAGATTTCAAAAAATACACCCACGAGTATCGTGAGTAGTCATCAGTCACTACTAAGCAATAAGACGTCCCACCCAAACTTCTAACATTTATGGGACCAAAGAGATCCATGTGGAGCAGGTCTAGAGCTGTGACAATCGAATTAATCATCTTGGAGTGATGTGGCTTCTTGTGTTGTTTTCCTTTCTTGCTTGACAGGCAATTATCTTCAAAGTTGAAATTCTTCAATGAAACCCACAGTACCAACCCATTATTGACAATGTAATTCATTTTATGCAGATGGATGTGTCCCATTCTTCGGTGCCACAATTCAGATTCAGATTCTGTTGCTTTGGACAAAAGACATGATTCTTTTGTTGCTATCTTGGTGGACCTCATGTCCATCACATATGTATTCTTCTCTCTTGGAGCTTTCATGATAATCTAACTTTATGGGATCTTGAAACCAGGATAAAGCACTAAGGCTTCGTCCTTTGTAAAGTGTACGGTATATTCATTGTCACAATTTCGAGAAACATTCAGAAGATTGTGCTTCAATTCTTCCATAAAATTTAATTTTTCCAATCTGATCCTTCCGTTAGTAATCGTACCAATGCCTGAATCCTTCCTCCATTTTCTCCTGCAAAACTTACTCTACCCCCTTGTACAGCCTTCCAGTCAAATAACAATTTCTTGTTACCTGTCATGTGCCGGGAACATCCACTATCGACAACCTACCTGTTGTTCACAATCCTTTCAGACTGTTCCTGTACATTTAAAGAAAACAATTAAAAGTGGGGGACCCAAGACCTTCCGGTCTTGGGGTGTTGAAACATGTTAAGCGACATCCAACCAGCTAGTTGTCTAAAGTTCCTTAGGATTTCTAGAGAAACAATTATGAGACCAACCAAAAAGCCCTGAATTTCTAGTATTGAAAGTTTCGGATGATTCAAAGTTATGGGTTTTATGGTTAACCGTAAAAAGACGAGGTTGATTTACTTGAAATCTTGGATTAATCCAAGGTTTGGTGTTAGCGGAATTGACTTTAGTTCGAACACCAGTTATAGGTTTCGTTTTATTCTCAGACTTGTTTGGTCTCGTATTCTTAGTATTCTCTCTTCTCAAGGGATAGGTACTACCAACGTGTCCCTTGTTATGGCATCTAAAGCAACTCTTATTCAATATACAAGTGTTCATCTGAACACCCTTTTCAGGAGTAACTTCAGAAGATGAGGTTGGTTTACTGACATTTATATTCACATAGGGTGGAACGAATGGGTTTAAAGATGATTTCTTTTCACCAAAGGTGACATTCAACTCCCTGTTCAATAAAACAACTTCATCAGTGTTGACCAGCTTACTAGACTGGGACTCTTGATCGGTAACTAAGGAATTTGTCTTAACCTGTTTGTTAACAGCCTTGTCTACGTCTTCAAGGTTGATAGGATTAACAGAGGTTTTGCTTAACTGAACCAATCGGGTGCTATGTCCATGTTAATATACCTGGTATGGTTTGATCAGTCTGGACGCAAACAGGTTGCGGATTACTAGGATTATAAGTGTAGTTGTTATTATAAGGTGGTGGAACCTCAGAGAATCCAATTCCCCCTTTATTGATCGGGGAACGTTGAACACTTAGGACATGATTTAGCATCATAGAAGAATTCCTAAATTGTTCAAGTTTTCTATTTAGTTCCACCACTTTCACTTGGTAATAAGCTATCTGTTTGTCTTTTTTAGCCATAAGTTTTGTATTTTCTTCCACAACTTCATAACTCAAATCAATTACTTGTATTTTCTAAGCTAAAGTGGCCTTAAGGCTTCTAATGTCTTTTTCATTAGCTTTTATTTTAACCGAGTAACTATTTTCCTTTTGTTTAGAATAGTGGTGTTTTTCTTTTAAACATTTTAATTCTTTTCCCAAACTTAAATTCTGATCAGTTAAAGCAATTAATTGTTCAGACAATTTCTCACATTGTTCACATTGGGGTTCAGAACATACCTGTGAGAGTTGATCGTTCATCTCAGCCATGTTGGCTTGGTCCTCCACTGCGTCTTTTTCATATCTTCCTGACACAGTGTTCACCAAATTTGCCTGTTCACTGACCTCTTCTACCTGAATGTTCCAATTATATCCACCTTCATGTTGAGAAAACATAGCCTTCGTCTTAGCTCCATTTCCATTCTGAGAAGTTGACGTGTTCTGACTCCTTTCAACCCTTTCATTAGTACACTCTCTTGCAAAGTGTCCATTTTGTTGGCAATTGTAACATCGGACTTTGGACTTGTCGAATCCCGGTCTCTCCCCCACAAACTTTCTTCCTGTCTTCTTCATGAACCTTTTCACCCTTCTAAAGATCATGGCCATTTTCCATTGAAGGTCCATCTCTTCCATATCATCAGCATCAATTTGATCGTAGTCCTCATCTAAAGTGGTCGGGTCTACTATCTTCCTTTATGTAGTTCTCATATGAGGCAATGAAAGACGCATAGAGGGCAAATTGTTGTTCAGCAGACTTCACACTCACAAGCATCCTTGAATAATTCATACCAGGAGAATTTGCAGTAGAGCTGCCAGCTGTAGATTGAGGTTTTGAAGAAGAGCTACCACTAGCGACAAAGCATAAGTCTCCATCCATGTTCATTATCACTTGACCATCTTGAGTTGAGTTAGTTTCTCCACTAGAGTAGTAGCCATTGGATCCTACTTTAGAACCTGAACTTGGAGAACACTTTGCACAATACATTCCCGGATCCTGAACCTGATCAGTAAATGTCTCCTTTCATCTCATATTCAGTTCATAGGTACATAACTTGTTGACTACTGTTTCTTGGTCAAAGTTTTCATACTCTTTGTCTTCTTTCATCAACACAGTATACATCTCCCATTTGGGTGGAAGAGCATCTTGAAGCTTTTATATAATTTCCATCTCAGTATACATTATGGAGTAGTTAGTCAACTCGGTCATCAAATGGTAGTACCTTGTAATAGTTTCATCAAGAGATTTATTTTGAAAGTGCTTAAATACAGATAACTGGGTTTCGAATGCTTCCCATAACTTTGTCTTTGAGTTTCGAATACCCACAATTCCTTCAAAACGATTTTCTAATGCTTCCCATAACTCTCGAGAAGACTTATACTTTCTGAATGTATGTAAGATCTCTTGAGGCAGCGCCATAGTTATAGCTGTTAAGGCTTTACTTTCTGCTTCATACATTTTATTCCCATCATCCTCCATCTTATTATACTTCGTTAGTTGCTCACGACCTTCAAATCCTGTCGTTAGAGGAATATAACCATCCAAAATACATACCCACATCTTTGCATCCTGGTACTTCACGTATTGCTCAAATATGTCTTTCCAAGCAACAAAGTCAATACCTTTAAGTAAATTGGAAGCCTTAGTCATTGAACCAGCCACAACCTCCATCTTCACCAGATTAAAGATGTTTATCGAAGTCATGTTTAAACAAAACAAGAACTAAAATTCTACCAACTTTTTCTGTGAACAGTGTAGGGTGAAGTTAGTTTAAGTTCGCCTCATAATTAACTTCGTTTAGGGTGAAGTTAATCAACACCAAGTCCCTTAACTTCGCACTCTATCAACTTCGCAGGTTATATCTGTAACACCCTACTTTTGGTTATAATAATAAAGTAAATTTCGTCTATTTATAGTGGGTCGTTATCGGTTTAGATAAATAGAATACGAGTTGGGCTAGTGTTGGGTTAAATGGATATGGGTTATGGACTTGGGTTATGAAAGAATGAAGGAAAGACCATGGGCTTAAGCCCATGATCCATAATTATATAACCATTAATACCCATTATTCATTCATTTCACACATATTCCATACACCACCAAAACACACACTTAAGATCTCTCTCTAGTTCCCTCCTTATCTAGCCGAAACAAGAAAGAAGAATCGATCCCGACCCGAGGTTATAATAGTATGATGTTGTATGAGCATAAACCCGTTATATATAATCGTGAAACGACGAGCCGACACCGTTAAAACGTTCAAGTCACGAGATCCGGAGAGAATCGGGAATAAACCGAACCTAAGATGAGCTTAGAGATCACCCTGGCTCAGATCTGGATCAAACGGGATGAAAATCGGTGAAAACGGTGCTGAAACACGTTTTTCCGGCCACTGCCCGGTTTTCCAGCACGGCGGCGCCGGAAAGGCGGATGGGTATTTTGTAGATGTCAGGGAATGTTTCTGACATTCTCTGACAAACCCTAACCCTAATTCGCTAATGGAGAGTTAACGAACTAGGGGTGGTTCGTCAAGTGAATTCACTAATGAAAGCTTAGCGAACTAGCCTTGGTTCGTGTTCAATTCATTAAGGATAAGATAACAAACTAACTTCCAATTCGCTTTGACCATTCGTTAAAAGATGCAACAAATTAGAAGGTCAAATTTGCTACGTGGACTGGTTCGTTATATGGGCTGATTCGTCAGAGGACCAGTTCGTTTGAGGGTCCAATTCGTTACAGGACCAGTTCGTTATGATAACCCAATTCGCTAAGACCAAAGTAACGAACTAGAAGTTTTATGAAATGACAGAATGGTCCCAGAACTTATAAAAGCAGCTCGACCCCAGCCAGGGGCTCTGCCCCTTGGGACCCTGCTAGGGGCTGTCGCCCCTAGACCCCGCTGCCAGGGGCGCTGCCGCCGGACCCCCGTTCGTTGAGGGTACTAATTAAACTAGAAACGTGATATGGGTAGTGATAGATAATTGATACGTGTAATTGTTATACAGTTAGTCGTGCACATCTGAAGAAAGGAATAACTATAAACGGTGAACATAACCGACTTCAGGTGAGTTTCTAGCCCCATTCCTTGTTATGTTTTCGGGGTTGTGTGCATACTCGATGTTATTAGTTAATACACTTATCCTAAGTGATAAATGTATGCCATATATGTATTATGTGAAATGTATAAATGATTACTTGTCGGTACATGAACGATCTTCGGAATTGCATGTACTGCCAGGTAATGGTTTTATGTTATATGTATGTTTCAAGATGAAGAATGAATAATGTATGTACGTACAAAACCTTACGATTATGTATATAGAAAGTATGATATGGAGGTATGGAAAGAAAGGGTACCGGACCCTAATAATATCCGAGGATGAAGGGTGACCGGACCCTAATAATATCCGAGGATGGAGGGTACCGGACCCAAATAATATCTTTGGATGAAGGGTGACCGGACCCTAATAATATCCGAGGATGGAGGGTACCGGACCATAATAATATCCGAGGTATGTAGGGCGAAATGCTCTTTATAATGTGAGGTTAGTTATGAATATCAAAATGAAAGAATGATGGACAGGTTAAGTATGTAATGCGTACCTTCGGGCACGTATATGTGTATGTAAAGTAAGTTATGTGATTAAATAGAGCTCACTCAGCGTAGCTGACTTTTAGTATGCATGCAGGTGAGCAGAATGTGGCAGCTGGCTTGAGCGGGGACACATGGTGGTAGAATAATGAAGCTGGCATCTGAAGATCTACTTGTTATGTTTCGAACTAAAAGACATGTTTAAGTTATGTTTTAAAGACAAGATTTTGAATGTTTGTAACGACTGTTGATGTTTTATATTATTCCGTGAAAGTTTTAATTAACTCTGATATTCGGAACTGTGTTTATGAGTAAATCCAACACAAAAGTATGGCTACCGGTAACGGGGCCTTACAAGTTGGTATCAGAGCAGAGTTCGAGAGATTTAAGCATCCTATATGCTTAGACTCGAACAGAGAATGGGATTAAAGTAAGAAAAGAAAGAAGATGCCAGTTCGAGATAGCCATGTGTCACTCAAGCAAGCTCAATAACGGTAAAGTGTATGAATAAATATGTATGTAAATGTTAGCTTAATTGCTAAAGAAAGAATATGTGAATGTTAGGGATAGGATTAGTTGATTGTTCGATTGTTAACTGTTTAGAGTAGAACCAGCATAAATAGACTCATAAAAGGAAGTGTATAGGACACGGAAAGTAACGTGATCAGCTAACTACAGCTGGCCACTGTTATTACCTGTTAGCCTTATTATCCTTGTACTAAATAGTTCCTTAAGTGATGTCGTTTGTGTTTTCCTTTCCAGAATACGATGGCTGGATCTAGGGCAGTTGTTGGAGCAGGAGGCCGCACTGGACGTCGTGGCAGGCCTCGTCGTGCCCAACAACCTTCGGTAGAAACAGCTTCCAACACCGGAGCTGAAGGAAGCGCAGCTGGAAGAAACCCTGATAACAATGAAGAGGTTCAACTTGATCCCTTAATCCAAGCAGCTATTGTCCAAGCAGTAGCCACAGCTGTGAAAAACATGAATCCGGAGGGGTCTGCTGGAGGCCGTGAAAGAACCGCTGAAGGAGCGGGAGGGGTGGTAGGAAGGATGGTGAAGGGGAGAGGGAGGCTTCGAGTGTTGTCAGGTCTATGAAAGTGGATGATAGGGAGAGGAGCTGAGGTGGTTGCAACTATAAGTCCTTCAAGGGTTGTGACCCGCCAAAGCTGACTGGTTTGGGAGACACCATCGCTACCCTTCAATGGATAACCGCCATGGATAAAATTATCCGCATTAGCGAGTGTCGTCCCGATCAAGATGTCGGTTATGCCACCCAATCGTTTGAAGATGAGGCGATGTATTGGTGGGAATCTATTGAGCAGAGAAGAAGTCGAGAGGAAATCAAGGCTATGAGGTTGGAGGATCTGAAAGAACTGGTTATGAAGAAATTATGTGCTAACGCCGAGGTTGAGAGAGCGGAGATGATGTTCCTAAACTTGAAAGTTGGGACGATGACACATCGTGAGTACACCACTGAATGTCTAGGTTGGTGCCCGATATGGTCAACACTGAGGCGAAGAGGATCAAGTGCTACGTGAGGGGATTGCCATAGAAAGTTCGCATGCTGGTCAGGGAGAATAAACTTGGTACTTTTGACTCTGTTGTCGAACTCGCGAAGATGGTTTATGAGGATCTGGCTGCGGACGACGTTGTGGTGGGGGAAGAGAAGAAAGACAAGAAGTGGTTCGCTCCTGTTAAACGACCTGGTACTCAGTTGTGGAACCCGAAGGACAAGAAGCAGAAGGTGTGGGAGATGAAGACGTGCAAGACGTGTAGGAAAGTGCACGGTGGCGAGTGCAAGTGGGGTACTGGTTCGGATGTGTGTCACAAGTGTGGAAAGGCTCATGGTGGAGAGTGTAGGCATGGGACAAATGCCTGTTATAAGTGTGGGAATGTGGGGCACTATGCTAATGAGTGTGATGTAAACCCGCATGCTACAAGCGTGGTAAGACGGGTCAAATGGCAAGGGAGTGTACTGATGGTGGAGCTGGAGGTAGTGGGAAGAAATACGCCGATCAAGCTAGGCCAAGGACAAGGGCCTACATGTTGACCCAGGAGCAGGCTAAACAGATTCCGGATGTGGTGATTGGTACGTTTTTAGTAAACGGTATTTCTGCTTCAGTATTATTTGATTCGGGTGCGAATAGAAGTTTCGTAGCTACACCATTTTGTAAATTAGCTAAAATGAAATGCTGCCGAGTGTCTGAAACTTTTATAGTAGAAACCGCTAGTGACGCTTCGGTTAAAATAATGAGAATGGTTAAAAACTGTAAGATAGATTTAGAGGGACATGAGTTCCCTGTTACCTTGTATGTTATATCCTTAGGAGGGTTTGATGTAGTTTTGGGAATGGATTGGTTGTCTGAGTATGAAGCTCAGATAGTATGTAAGAGTAGGATGATAAGGTTAAAATCCTTGAATGGTAGTACGGTGACGGTTTATGGTGATAAGGAAAGTTCTGGGTTTAATGTCATTTCGATGATAAAAGCCGAGGGTTTGCTAAGGCGAGGGTGCGGTGCCTACCTGGCGTATGTAGTCAACGCTACGGCCGAAACGAAAGAGATGAAATATGTTTCTATCGTGTGCGACTACCCAGAAGTATTCCCTGAGGATCTTCCGGGGTTGCCACCGGAGCGAGAGATAGAATTCCAGATAGATTTAGTACCAGGAGCCCAGCCCGTCGCGAAAGCGCCTTACCGTCTAGCACCATCCGAGATGAAAGAACTGATGTCCCAACTGCAAGAACTCCTCGACAAGTGTTTTATTAGACCAAGTGTTTCCCCATGGGGCGCACCAGTGTTATTCGTGAAGAAGAAGGATGGAAGTATGAGAATGTGCATAGACTATCGCAAGTTGAACAAGCTTACGGTAAAGAATAGGTATCATTTGCCAAGGATTGATGATCTGTTTGACCAACTGCAAGGTTCGAGTTGGTTCTCACGAATAAATCTCAGATCAGGCTATCATCAGCTGAAGGTAAAGGAGGCAGATATCCCTAAAACAGCGTTCCGAACGCGATATGGACACTACGAGTTCCTCGTGATGTCATTCGGTCTAACGAATGCTCCCGCAATATTTATGGATATGATGAATAGGGTGTGTCGGTCGATGTTGGATAAGTCAGTTATCGTCTTCATCGATGATATATTGATTTATTCAAAGAGCGAGTCTGATCATGCCGAGCATCTGAAAGAGGTGTTAAAGACTCTAAAGAAAGAGAAGTTGTATGCTAAGTTTTCGAAGTGCGCGTTCTGTTTGCGAGAAGTGCAATTTCTTGGTCACGTGATTAATCCTGAAGGGATTACCATGGACCCAGTTAAGATTGAGGCAATAACGAATTGGAATACTCCACAGAATCCGACTGATATACGAAGCTTCCTAGGGTCAGTTGGCTACTATAGGAGATTCATCGAAGGTTTCTCGAAGATAGCCGCACCGTTAACCGGTATGACCCGAAAGTCGATAGTATTCAGTTGGGGTAAGTTTCAAGAAGAGGCTTTTCAGGAGTTGAAAAAGAGACTCACGCAAGCTCCAATTCTTACTTTACCCGATGGTGACGAGGATTTGGTTGTTTGTACTGATGCTTCGCATCATGGGTTAGGTTGCGTTTTGATGCAACAAGGAAAGGTGATAGTTTACGCATCTAGACAGTTGAAAGTCCATGAGAGTACTTATCTGACGCATGATTTAGAGCTAGCAGCAGTAGTGCATGCCTTAAATATATGGAGGCATTACCTGTATGGTACTAATTGTACTATTTATACGGATCATAAAAGTTTATAGTATTTCTTCGAACAGAAAGAGCTGAACATGAGACAGAGGAGGTGGTTGGAGTTGATTAAGGATTACGACTGCGACATCAAGTACTATCGTGGTAAAGCTAATGTGGTCGCCGACGCGCTAAGTTGTAAGAACGGGGAAGTCATTGCAACAGTGAAGTCGTACCAGTTGATTATGAATTCAAGTTTGTTTGATGAAATCATCAGAGTACAGTCTGAAGTGTTGGTAGATGAAGGGCTAGTGAAGAAAGAAAGGATTTTCGATCAGAAGGACGAGTTGATGGAAAACAATCATGTTGTTAAGACTAGTTTTGATCGTATGTGGATACCACGCCATGGGGATCTCGGAGGTCGGATCTAAGATGAAGCTCATAGGTCAAGATATTCGATTCATCCAGGAACTACGAAGATGTATCAAGATTTGAAAAGAGATTACTGGTGGTCAGGCATGAAGAATGATGTAGTAGATTATGTCAGTAAATGCCTAACTTGCTTGCAAGTCAAAGAAGAACACCAGAAACCTTATCGAAAGATGCAGCCTCTAGAGATACCAGAATGGAAATGGGAACACATCACCATGGATTTCAAAACTAAGGTACCTCGTACAGCTAAGCATCATGATACCATCTGGGTGATAGTGGACCGTTTGACAAAAAGCGCTTACTTTATGCCCATACGAGAGGTCGTCTCGTCAGAAACGTTAGCAAATTTGTTCATAAAAGAGGTTGTGGCCAAGCATGGAGTGCCGTTATCGATCGTGTCTGACAGAGTTACTCTATTCACTTCGAGATTTTGGAAGAAGTTCCATGAAGCTATGGGAACGAGATTGAACATCAGTATGGCGTATCATCCTCAAACAGATGGACAGTCTGAAAGGACGATCTAAACCCTTGAGGATATGCTACGTGCTTGTGTTTTAGACTTTGGAGGAAGTTGGGATGATCATCTGCATCTAGCAGAGTTCGCCTATACAATAGCTACCATTCAAGTATTGGTATGCCACAATTTGAGATGCTTTAAAGTAGATGATGTAGAACCCTGGTGTGTTGGGGGGAGATTGGTCAGAAAGAGATGGGAAGCCTTGAAGTTGTGCAAGAAACTTCTTCAAAGTTCGATCATATTAAAGCAAGAATGAAGGCTGCCCAAGACAGAAAAAAATCTTATGCTGATAAGCGACGACGACCGATTGAGTTTAACGTTGGTGACAATGTGATGCTCAAGGTCTCGCCTTGGAAAGGAATCATTCTCTTCAGGAAGAGGGGAAAGTTGAGTCTGAGGTACATTGGACCGTTTAAGATTATAGATCGTGTAGGTGAAGTGGCTTATAAGCTGGATTTGCCCGAGGAATTAGAAGGAATTCATTCAACCTTCCATGTCTCTCACCTGAGAAAGTGTCTTGCTGATGACACGTCGCACGTGCCATTAATGGACATTGAGGTTGATGAACAGTTGAACTATATTGAACAGCTAATCGAGATAGTCGACCGCAAGGAAAAGCAGCTTCGTCGTAAAGTTATTCCATTAGTAAAAGTGATATGGAAGCATCGCAATGGTTCAGAAGCTACTTGGGAAGCGGAGGATGAGATGCGCAAGTTTTACCCAAATTTGTTTATGTAATAGTTAGGTTTCGGGGACGAAACCTCTTTAAGAAGGGAAGACTTGTAACACCCTACTTTTGGTTATAATAATAAAGTAAATTTCGTTTATTTATAATGGGTCGTTATCGGTTTAGATAAATAGAATACGAGTTGGGCTAGTATTGGGTTAAATGGATATGGGTTATGGACTTGGGTTATGAAAGAAAGAAGGAAAGACCATGAGCTTAAGCCCATGATCCACAATTATATAAACCATTAATACCCATTAATCATTCATTTCACACATATTCATACACCACCAAAACACACACTTAAAATCTCTCTCTAGTTACCTCCTTATCTAGCCGAAACAGGAAAAAAGAATCGATCCTGACCCGAGGTAATAATAGTATGATGTTGTATGAGCATAAACCCGTTAGATATAATCGCGAAACGATGAGCCGAAACCGTTAAACCGTTCAAGTCACGAGATCCGGAGAGAATCGGGAATAAACCGAACCTAAGATGAGCTTAGGGATCAGCATAGCTCAGATCTGGATTAAACGGGACGAAAAACGGTGAAAACGGTGCTGAAACACGTTTTTCCGGCCACCGCCCGGTTTTCCGGCACGGCGGCGCCGGAAAGACGGCTCCGGAAAGGCGGCTGGGTATTTTAAGGATGTCAAAGAATGTTTCTGACATTCTCTGACAAACCCTAACCCTAATTCGCTAACGGAAAGTTAACGAACTAGGGGTGGTTCGTTAAGTGAATTCGCTAATGAAAGCTTAGCGAACTAGCCTTGGTTCGTGTTCAATTCGTTAAGGATAAGATAACGAGCTAACTTCCAATTCTCTTTGACCATTCGTTAAAAGAGGCAACGAATTAGAATGTCCAATTCGCTACGTGGACAGGTTCGTTATATGGGCTGATTCGTCAGAGGACCAGTTCGTTTGAGGGTCCAATTCGTTACAGCACCAGTTCGTTATGATAACCCAATTCGCAAAGACCAAAGTAACGAACTAGAATTTTTATGAAATGACAGAATGGTCTCTGAACTTATAAAAGCAGTTCGACCCCAGCCAGGAGCTCTGCCCCTTGGACCCTACTAGGGGCTGCCGCCCCTAGACCCCGTTGCCAGGGGCGCTGCCCCTGGACCTCCGTTCGTTGAGGGTACTAATTAAACTAGAAACGTGATATGGGTAGTGATAGATAATTGATACGTGTAATTGTTATACAGTTAGTCGTGCACAGCTCAAGAAAGGAATAACTATAAACGGTGAACGTAACCGACTTCAGGTGAGTTTCTTGCCCCATTCCTTGTTATATTTTCAGGGCTGTGTGCATACTCGATGTGATTAGTTAATATACTTATCCTAAGTGATAAATGTGTGCCATATATGTATTATGTGAAATGTATGATTGATTACTTGTCGGTACATGAACGATCTTCGGAATTGCATGTACTGCCAGGTATTGGTTTGATGTTATATGTATGTTTCAAGATGAAGAATGAATGATGTATGTACGTACAAAAGCTTACTATTATGTATATAGAAATATGCTATGCAGGTATGGAAGAAAGGGTACCAGACCCTAATAATATCTGAGGATGAAGGGTGACCGGACCCTAATAATACCCGAGGATGGAGGGTACCAGACCCAAATAATATCCGGGGATGAAGGGTGACCGGACCTTAATAATATCCGAGGATGGAGGGTACCAGACCCAAATAATATCCGAGGATGAAGGGTGACCGGACCCCAATAATATCCGAGGTATGTATGGCGAAATGCTCTTTATAACGTGGGGTTAGTGATGAATATAAAAATGAAAGAATGATGGACAGGTTAAGTATGTAATGCGTACCTTCGGGCACGTATATGTGTATGTAAAGTAAGTTATGTGATTAAATAGAACTCACTCAGTGTAGCTGACTTTTAGTATGCACGCAGGTGAGTAGAATGAGGCAGCTGGCTTGAGTGGGGACACATGGTGGTAGAATAAAGAAGCTGGCATCTGAAGATCTACTTGTTATGTTTCGAACTAAAAGACATGTTTAAGTTATGTTTTAAAGACAAGATTTTGAATGTTTGTAATGATTGTTGATATTTTATATTATTCCGCGAAAGTTTTAATTAACTCTGATATTCGGAACTGTGTTTATGAGTAAATCCAACACAAAAGTAGGGATACCGGTAACGAGGCCTTACAATATCTTTGCCTAAACTCTAATTTTCAAAGACGGTAACTTCGTTGAATGAATCTGATTTTTTTATTTCGATTTCCAGCACAGTTCTTTCGATTATGGTTTGGTTAGACGATGGTAGGGTGGCTGAAAAGGACTACGTGGTACAAGAATGGACTGAACGGCCATTTTTTTACGTGAAACAAATCCGCGAAAATTCTTGCGGAAGTGTTTTAACACTTGTGTGATAATCCCGAACCACACAATTAAAAGCAAAAGCTCTGATACCAATTGCAGGTTCCCAGCGGGATCTACACAGGAGTATCTCGTACACGAAGGGTGCGGAATCCCCTAAGTATACGATTACGAGTGTATAAATGAAAAACACGTAACAAGAACAAACACGTAAACCAAATACTTAATTGTTATCGGCTACTCAGAGCTCGTAACCAATAAGCAAGACGGCTTCACAAAATTATGACTAAAAACTTTAAAAAAGACACGGCAAGTTAGGTTATATAACCTGCGACAACTTCGCCAAACATGCTTGGCGAAGTTGTCCCTAACTTCGCCACTGAGTTAACATCTCCTATTACCAAACAGTAAGTTCACCATAACGTAACCGACAATATACTGATTACAGACATGATAAACTAAAGACTAATGAACTATTGGCACACTGCACCAACATTAACTGTATTTTTTTTTAATTATATGTAGATATTTGTAATTTTGAACATAAACCATAATAAATACTTTAATTATATACTAACCAACATGTAACACTAACATAACCACAATTTGTTATAATTTTATAAAAATAGAATTAATAAGTTAACAAAATATTGAAATTATATAAATAACTAATGAAAACGATATCTTGGTTTCAATATCCTAAATAATTTTGGAAGAACAAAAATAGTGGAATGGGATTGAAACAAAATTTTTGGTTTAAATTTTTAAATGTTTTTAATTAAGTAATTTGTCTTATTAGACATATTCTATTAAATATATTTAAATAACTAAAAAAGTATAAATCAAGTCATAAAAATATAGTTTTGAAGCATTTTGGTCTAAGTGATGGAAGAAAATATTGAGAACGTACTAAATATTGATCTTTTTATTGTTAGAACCCTTTATAATATACAAAAAAATCATATAAATAAAATATTTTTTATTTATAGTAAATGATAGTTCATATAGTAAATCGTTATTCATATGGATTATATTTATATATATTCAACTTCAATGATTTAATGTTAAACACGAAGATATATAATATGTATTCTTCATGTCTCCGATATGTAAACAAATTGTTTGGAGAAAATTACGAAAATACACATTTTCTGAGTTTAAATACATAAGATAATATTTCAAATCTAAATTTGAACCCATCTTATATAAAAAAAATTATGCACTGCTGCTCAAATCACAGTTTAAAAACAATCTTTACTTTATCATACAAATTCAAATTCTTCGATACAGATGCACATCTATTTTCTATAATTTGGATACTGATGCACATCTATTTTCTATAATTTGAAATTACATATGACTTTAAAATTTTCTTCTAATAGGCCTATAACTTCAATTTTGATTTTTCCTTATTTTTTTTATCTAACCACAAATGTTAATGAATGAATCGTTAGGATTTACATTTAATAAAAAATATTGAATTCAAATATTGAAATAACTTAAAAGATAATTACTATATATTGAAATTATTTTTGAAAAAAATTTGAGAAGGGCTATGAGATTGACAAGTGGAAATAATGGGTAGTATTTTATTAGAGTAGTTAGATACGTATATATAATATCACAGAAACTAATGTTAATGGTTATATATATATATATATATAAGGTACATTTTATATATGTTTATATGATTTAACAAACAAATAATATTTTTAAAGATGTATTTTACTTATATAATTTTTTATAATAAAATAATATAATATACTAGGATTTACAAACTAATAAATATAACTTAATAAAATTATAATTATTGAACTCGCTTATTCGATCTAGTTCATTAACTTAGCGTATCCGTATTCTATCATCCTTTATAGGCTTTATCGTCAACGCGTGATTTCCGCGAATCGTCATCCTTAATATTTCTCTTTTCACTTTTGTTCGTCTATTGAGGTAGTACCACATTCCCCCTTTTAAAACTCATTTTATACTATTTTGAGGACATATTTGAGTAAAATTTATTTCCTTACTATTTAATACATAAACGGCAACGATTTGTACCTTACTTGTTATGTGCTTATTTGCTTTATGTGAACCGCATTCAGAGATCCAGCATAATCTCATATTAGTATGATCATACGACAGTCGTAATAGCTTCATGCTTTTCAGCAGCTCTTTTATTTACTCATTGGTTGAATTGCTTAGCTCATTTGACTTTGTTGCGCATTTATTATCTATTATATATATACATTAAAACTTGTGTGTTGCTCACTCAATCTTGTGTTGACAAATTTACTTTATTTTTAACGCATATGTAGGTCATCGTGTGATGTGAAGTTAGTACAAGTTTTGGAAGATCACTTAAGAATAAAGATAGAGAAAATTAACAAGACATTTGTTTTATGGTTTATGATTGTTTGGTGAACTCCTTGTCATTTTGGTTATTGTTTTGAATACTTTTTTTTATTTAAACCTTTTGATATAATTTACTATAAAACGATTACAATAAAGTGGTAGGCAAACGGGCAACAAGTTGCGCCGCAACCCCCTTTTGAACAGCAAAGCCAATCCTGCTAAAAACGAAGCAGGATATTGAAATTGAAATTTTTCAATATTGCATTATAGTACCTTGAGAGCTGTGGACAATCAACTAGCAAGTGACAGCCTACCGACTTAATTGTACAAAACAGCCCGCCAAAAAAGCACGAGGGTGTAAATCGATCAGTTTAAAAATTAAACCTGCAAAATACATCCGCCCACAAAACATAAGGATGCAAATCATAATTTTTCTTAAAAGAATGTTAGGCCTTGTTTAAATAAAAGAAGCACAAAAGGTTACCTTAGTTGTTTAGAACGTGTACATAAAGCAATTGGTAGTTGGGTTTTTAAAAAGGGAAAGCTCAAAAGGACTTGTTTGAGATTTGTAATGTACTCCCCACGAATCCCATACTTTTTTTTCTAAGGGTCATAGGCTATTGGCTCCCTATTATTTCTATTTTACCATTAAGAGAGAAAACTCATCATCTATCGTATGTGAGAAACCTTCTAGAACCAACCTTCAACTCTCTATTTTCTGTTAATATCTCCTCTTAATTTTTAAAATAAAGTCTTTGCATACTTCACCTCAATCACATAGGATGGGTTAGGATAAATTACGTCCGTAGTATTTTCTGTAACTAGTATTTTCTTTTTGTTGTTTTATAAAACGTATCTAAAAGTTAATCGTATAATGTTTTTTATAGTAATGATAAAAAAAGGGTTATCAGTTTATAAAAAAAACGTCGATAATCATTGGGTAGAATCGTCGAAGTTTCGTGACAATGGCTATTTAAAAAAGAACCGAACCCAAAGAGAAGTAATCAAAATCCTAATAAATTTTGATGGAGTTGTTTATTGAAGATTCTAGTGTGAGCCGTTTTGTTACAATGATTTATTTAGGGTTTTTTTTTCATTTTGTTTTTATATTTTATAATGATTTTTTTATTTTTTAACATAGATTTCTTTTAATTTAATATGTATATATAAGTTCTTACGTTCATCATATTATTTAACGCTTTAGCTCTGTCAGTTGAGATGTGTAGGTTTTTTAGATTATTAATAAACAAACATAATCGAACACAAGCATGTTGATTTGTAAACGAACAAATATGAACACAATTATTTGTCTTATAAAAAAGGTGGTTGATTTAGGTGACGATGGTGGTTGAAGCATGAGAGGGGCGGTTAACGATGGTGTATGGTAATCAGAAGTTAACGATGATGGAAAGCATAGACCGGCGACATAGAAAATGTAATGGATATAAACTAAAATAGGGTTTGATGATAAAAGAGTGAAGTTACTATGTATCAAAAAAAATTAAAAAAATAAAATAAAAAATTACAAGTTACATAAAGTGTTTTTAATGACAGCATTTGAATTGTTTTGGACATAGTATTACTTTATCTATAAAAAGTTTCTTATTTAAAAAAAACGTTGATTACTAATTTAAAAAAAAAAACTTTTTAATTTTTTTTTCAAAGAGTGTTTTTAAACCTATTTTACAAATAATAAGGATGTAGTTTATCCTAACCCATCTCTAAGTGATTGAGGTGAAGTACGCAAAAACTTTACTTTCGATGCTCAAGTATAAGCAGAAGGTCAAGGAGCTTATGAAGGAATTCAAAAGCGTCTTATTAACTCAAGTTTCTAGAACTCGAAACAAGCAACCTGATGCCCTTAGTAAACTGGCTTCTCTGACCTACACTCACCTGACAAAAAAGGTCCTATTATGCGTAAACCCACAAAATCAATATTATAAACACACTATAAATAGAAATAGAGATCTTGAGAGTTCATTTCATTCGTCCAAAACTCAAAATCACATTCCACTCTCTCATATGAACCTGAACCCCAATGATGACCCGGGGCAAGTTCAGGCGAGCCAAGAAGTCCGTGCCATCCTAACGCCACTATGAAATTCCGACGTTTTATACCCCGAAACTCTATGTACAGTCGAAGTGTTGCTCGTTCTTCCTTAAAGGTTATACACGAATACCCATTTTTAAGTAGTAGTTATGTTTCAATCATTTTATTAAATAGCTTAGACCCTAGTCAATGGCATATTAAAAAATAAACGTTTCTCTATGATTAAGAAAAATAAAGTTTTATATACAAAGGTTATTCTCAATTGACGTGTCATCTAGAGGAAGAAACATCTATATTTATAATTTAGATGTTTCTTCATGAAACAGGAATGTATCATAAAAATAAAACCGAATATATGACGGGCATACAGTAACTGGAAGGGTGACAAAACCGGTAGTCGAGTCTCTTGTCTTAGGAAAGTAATTTGCATAAATTCCAATCAACCACATGACCTGTTTACTTTTCTAAAGAGCTTGATGAAAGTGTTCAAACCTATTAGGCTAAAGCGTGTCACACCAAACATCATATAACCAAAAACATTAAGTAGTCAAAATAATCATTTCAAATAAAGTTGACTGTTATATCAAGACAAATATTTTATCAAGGTTGAAAACAATAAAATTTAGACTAAATGTATAAAGCTGGATCATTCGATCTTATACAAAATTATTCTCGTACTATAGGTCCGTGGTAACTCATCATAACCATATATAAGTACAACTTATCATCATAACAAAGGTGAGTACATGAACTCTTTTATAAAGTTTTTTAGAGTCAATTATATTTTTCAAAAAATATAAATAGTTTGATTACATGTATAAAATTCAGTATATTGAAAAGTGGTATAAAACAAATATGTTTTATGTACATAATGAATATATTCATTTAAGAGTCAATAATACAAGAATATTGAATAAATCAAAAACTAGTTACACAAGTTAAAACAAATATTGAAATGATGACCAGTTACAGAATTGTAAGGGACTACATAGTGCTGTAAAGATTATAAATTAGAAATGATACAATTCTAATGTAAACAAAGATGATAAAAGAAACATCGCTTGCAGGTACCCTTTATTTTGGCATTTCAAGATGTAAGACCTGAATGGAGACCTAGTCATAGACAAATGGCTAGCAAAGTATAGAGTTGTAGTTATAAAACGTAAATAATATCTTGGTGACCTAATTGTGTCCTAGCAAAGAACTCATGTTGTTTGTGACTAAGGGAAACAATATCTTGGTGACCTAGCGCGTATCAAAACACTAGATGAAGGTATAGTGGCATAAAATAATGGATTGTTACGTGCCACGTTATAGGAATTAGTTGGTTGTTGTTCCTTGTGTATGTTTATGATTGGGGATTTCTAATGTAGTTTGTAATTGTACTATTAGATCATGTAATGTTTGACTTGATTTATGTTATAATGTTTGACTTGGAATAAGGTTGTATAATAAAACTGTTTAGTTCATGTTGATGATACGTGCGAAGATGTTTTTCAACCCATCAAACTACAAAACATTGGATCAAAGTGTAAGACATGTAATCTGGAAAACTAAAACGATAGGGTGTTAAACATAATTTCCAACTCAGTAGGCTGGTTACATGTAGGTGACCATATGGACCTATTGAGCCCGTGGGATTCATTAATATGTATGAGTTTATGGGGTTGAAATTAGGGTTTACTAGATTTGGTAATGTCCTAACTAGAAAATTATGTTAGTCTATATAAACTGAGTTATGATTAGACATTATCAAAAATGAACCTTAATTTTCAAAGCTTCTCCCTTTCTTGTCATTGTACAAGAAACACTTTTTGAGGCTCTCTTATTATCCTCTTCTTCTTCTTAGAAAAAGGTCCAGGCCATATTGCATTTACTTGGTTCACATACCTGTTTTTGTGCTACTTACCTGCTTATGATGTTTTAGTGGTGTTAATGTTGTTGGGAATTGTGAAGTGGCCCACATCCCAGGCCCTATGATTGAATTGACTTGGTTCACATGCACTTTCTTCCAAGTATCCAACCAGTATACCTTATCAACCCACCTTTCAAGTTGATCAATGATGATGTTATTGTTGCAATGTTAAAGAGAGCTGTAACCGCATATTTACATGGCATTCCTATTAAATCCCACTTCCTACAAGTACATGTTTCTTCTTCACATTCACAATTAGCTCCTAACACTTTCACCTACCAATATACACACCAAATTTAATCATGCATAACAAGAGTATGTTATCACAAAAAGTATCATATAATATAATGTTACCTTGTGATTTGCAAGATCCTCTATCTAAACTGACAAATTATTTGCTTCTTTTTATATCTCATTAAACATTTTGGTTGCATATAGTGTTAAAGACCCCGTTAGCAATTGATTGCATTTTCCACACCCTCATAATCCTCATTGTCAAATACTATTTGATAAGCTCTAAACATGTTATGATAGGTTTGCCACTTTCTTCAACCAATTGTTTCTTTAAGGATTCATAGAGGTTGTTTAATATCATATAACATTTGGCCCAACCTAAAAATGAAATCTTGACCAACTTTTAGGTGAGATTTAATTAAGCCACCCAAAAATACTGAAATCAACTTTCTTGAAGTAAGGGACATAGTGGCAGAGGCTTCCCTAGAAAATATGCATTTAAATAAATCTCCACTTCTTTGCTGCTTCATGTTTTCATGAATGTGTCTACAAAAAAACCTTTACACGACCCTAGGGAATGGGTCCCTATAAGTTCCAACATAACACCTTGATATACTATGAGTTTGCAAATAGATTATAACAAAAATTGTATAGAGACTAACATTCTTCCGGTCACTAATAAAGGTGAAGTTAGCATTGGTAGGAAAATCAAGATCATCTCGAAGGTTATTTAAGAACCAACTCCATGAAAAATAACTTTCAATTCTACAATGGCAAAGGCAACTAGATATATGCAATTGTTACCATCCACACCAACAATAACAAAGATATTTTCATTTCATGAAACATCCATCTAACTCTAGAAGTTCCCTCTTAAGTATTTTATAACCTCTAATCAAACTAGCATAATATATAAAAATTCTCTTGATCATTGCCTAGTAGGACTACTAGGATCAGAACATGGTTCCACATCAAATTTGATGGAAATAGGGTTTGCTCTTAACAACTCATCAGTATAGGATCTTAGCATGTTGTACTACTTAGTGAAATCACCATCTTTCTTATTCCGAGCTATTGTCTTAGCTCTTCTCACCTTTGTAGATGATACATGGATTTGGTTCTTCTTCTGAATTTTATCCTCTAGATAATTTATAGCTATGTTCGAAACCAACTATCTTTAATGGCGGATCTTGAGATTCGTTGGTGTAACACCCCGTAACCGCAGCGGAAACGTACACGGGATGCCACAGACACATCTGATATCAACAGCATTGCTTATAAAGAAAATGCCACTACATTAATTTATAACATATTACATTGTTGCGAGTTTCATTACTGTCTAGGTGTTACCCACATATTTTACCGATAAGACATTAATAAATTCATTACAAAACATAGAGCAGCAAGCTTCCAACAGGTAGCACAGATAGTTAAGCACATATCAATCATTCCAACTTGGGCATACCTAGAAAACATGTAAAGAAAACGGGTCAACTACGAATAGTTGGTGAGTTTCACTAATTTAAATAAACACTGACAAATCATTTTAATAATCATTTATTAACAATATAATCATGTTGGGAACTATGTTACCCCAGAACATTTCCATTAACTTTCTGGGAACTATGTTACCCCAGAACAATAATAACCCCTGGGAACTATGTTACCCCAGAACAATAAATACCTCTGGGAACTATGTTACCACAGAACAATAACAACCCCTGGGAACTATGTTACCCCAGAACAATAACAACCCCTGGGAACTATGTTACCCCAGAACAATAATAACCCCTGGGAACTATGTTACCCCAGATCAATAATAACCCCTGGGAACTATGTTACCCCAGAACAATAACACATGGTAAACATTTTATATATTCTGTGCATCAGTCCATATATATATAAATGTACAAGTATTTCCATACGATCGGTATGTACTTAAATACTTTAAATAAGACATGTTTTCCGCCCCGGGAAAATATAATTAAAACAATTCATTAAAAGGGGCTCGTGAAAACTCACCTTTTTGTGAGTCGGTGAGTAATATAAGGAACAGCTACGTGCCTGGATCTGTAATATAATATCTAGTCGTTACTATATAATTCCCATAACTTAAATACGTATCAATCGGTACATCTGGGAACATTGTTAACCCAGTACTGTACTCGATTCGGGGACAATGTTAACCCCGTGACACTTCTAAGGACTCAGATTGTGACATTGCTTAGAGTTTGACAGTCAATTTAGTTAAGGTGATGAAATTATAGCTCGGTTTGACACCCCGTTTGGCCGTGGGGCCCGTTTCCGGTATTTCGGTGCCGGAAACGGTAAAATCGGGTAAAATTACCCAAATCATCCGAATTATTTTCGGATGATTTATTTTTACTTAATTTACTTAGATTTATGAAATAGTCCATTTTTAGAGTTTTCATGTACCAGTCAGCTCGCTTATGCGAACTTTGCCGGTTTACACGTTTTAAGCTTTAAAAACTTGTTTTTATGTTCTTTTTAGCACAAATAATTACCCGATTAGTCTCGGGTCTTGAAATTTTGCACAAAACTTAATTTGACAGTAAGGAATTTTGTAAAAATTTTCCAGATTTATTTTCCTATATTTACATTTATTTATCTATTTTTAAATCTTATTAAAACACTAAATATATCAAAAATACCAAAACACTTTAGAAAAATCCCAAATTTTTCTGGGATGATCTCTATCATCCTCATAACTTCCTGGAATTTTTCCAGATTTATTTTCCTATATTTACATTTATTTATCTATTTTTAAATCTTATTAAAACACTAAATATATCAAAAATACCAAAACACTTTAGAAAAATCCCAAATTTTTCTGGGATGATCTATATCATCCTCATAACTTCCTGGAATTTTTCCAGATTTATTTTCCTATATTTACATTTATTTATCTATTTTTAAATCTTATTAAAACACTAAATATATCAAAAATAACAAAAAACTTTAGAAAAATCCCAAATTTTTCTGGGATGATCTCTATCATCCTCATAACTTCCTGGAATTTTTCCAGAATTTAAAACTTATTTTTCAAGCCATTTTCACCCAAAACCGAGCTAGAAAGCCCTAGAACTCGTTTCACCGAAAAGCCTACTTAGACTTTTCCAACTGAGCTCAAATTTTGTGGGTGACTTTTATATGTTATAAAAAGCTTATCTTAAATTTTCCGGAATTTTACATTATGTTTTGCTATTTTTCACTATTTTTGGCCAAAACCGAGCATTAAATTCACCAAATATTCATCTTTTATCCAAAAATTACCAAAAATTCACAGATCTCATATTTTCATGTGTAGATCATCTCTGTGAAATTTCGTGACCCGACTCTAAGCACACGAAAATCTGTCCAAATTTCATAAACACACGAAAACCGAACTATTTTGTGTTTTCTAGCTTTAGATCGCAAGGATCTCGGTTTCTAGCCTTTGCTAGCCGCTAGATACAACACTTACAAGCACATCAACACCACACCAAGCAAGTTATACCACAATCAAGCCATTTCTTTCCTAGTGTCGGTTAAAACATCAAAACAACGATTTTGACCGTAAAAATCCGTTCTCGACTCTTTTTACTCATTTCTTGGACCATGATCCCTTGTATAACATGTATACATCTCTTGATCATGCAAGAGTCGGTTTCATCTCGGGTTTTCACCCGTCTTTCACATGGAAAACTCATTTGACAAGATTTCAACCGTAAAAATTCATTCTAAACACTTTTAACTAATTACTTGGATCAAGATCCTTTGTATAACTTGTATACATCCTTTGATCACACGAGAATCGGTTTCATCTCGGGTTTTCACCCATTTTTCACATGAAACTTCCTTTTCTCAAGATTATAGAGTTATAAACAAGAATTTAAGCCTTAAAACATGAGTATACCTTGAAGATTTTGGTTAGAGATCAAGGAATTAGATGGTTGCTTGAAAGATATGAAGAGAATTGAGAGAGTTGATGTGAAAAAAAAAAGAAAATGTAATGTGTAATGGGGTGTGGGTGGCCGGCCTAAAGGTGGTGTGGGGGGTGGGTCCCACAACTTCAATATTAGCCACACATTTGGATTGTGTAATCCGGATAATGTTGTGGATAATCTGGTTCAGTTCGTTTCTAGTTTAAACTCGTAATTCGGCTTAAAACGAGCCTAAAATGGTTGTTTTTCGGGTTAACATAAAATTTATATAAAACTGATTTAAAAACTTTAAAAACTTAACCCATGACATTAAAACATCATATTATTAATAATTACGCATCTTTTTCGGCTTGATTGATCGTCTCTTGCTTGATTTGGTGTTAAAGGTTTCGTTTAGCGTACCGACGTACCATTAAATCGAAATCCTTTTTCTGTGCTATAATTCTCCTATCCCGAAGCATTCATACCTCGTAAACATCACTAAACATTATATACTTTGTCTATAATGTAATTCCCGGTTCGTTCGGGTTTCAATAATCGTTCATTGATTAATTGTAATTCCAATACGATTCACTATATATATGAGTATGATTCATATTGTGAATCATATATACTCGTATAAACGTACTATAACTCATATAATCAGTATTAAATAACACGTAAATAGTATATTCCGGCTAGGGTATACCTGAATTTGCCGGAATCGTTACATTCTCCCCCCGTTATAAAAATTTCGTCCTCGAAATTTTATGCGTCAACTACTTCTTTTTGAGGAAATAGGTGGGGGTATTTCTTCCGAAATTCATCCTTTCGTTCCCAAGTAAATTCTGGGCCTCGTTGCGAATTCCATCTAACTTTGACCAACGAGATCTTATTGTGTCTAAGTTGCTTGATCTTACCGTCCACTATTTCGATGGGCTCCTCTACGAAGTTGAGCCTATCACTTATTTGAACACCCTCTAAGGGTAACACCGATGTCTCATCCGCCAGACATCTTTTCAAATTTGACACATGAAACACGTTATGAACTGCACTTAGTTCCTCAGGCAGTTCTAGTCGGTAAGCTACCGGACCGATCTTTGCAGTGATGTTGAATGGTCCAATGTATCTAGGGGCCAACTTCCCCGCCTTTCCAAATCTAACCACTCCTTTCCAGGGTGATACTTTCAAATATACCTTTTCACCCTTCTCAAATGACAACGGTTTTCGACGGGTATCGGCATAACTCTTCTGCCGATCCCGCGCGGCTTTCAAGTTGTTCTTAATTTCAAGAATCTTGCTGGTCGTCTCCTGGACCAGATCCGATCTAATGACCTGCGAGTCACCCACTTCAGACCAGCAAAGTGGTGATCAGCACTTACGTCCATACAATGCTTCATAAGGTGCTGCCTTTATACTGCTATGGTAACTGTTATTATAGGAAAATTCAACGAGTGGGAGATGTTGATCCCAATTTCCCTTAAAGTCCAGTACGCAGGCACGAAGCAAATCCTCCAAAGTTTGAATGGTCCTCTCAGACTGACCATCGGTCTGAGGGTGGTAAGCCGTGCTTAGGTCAATACGTGTTCCCAATGCTTCTTGAACAGCTTGCCAAAGTTTGGAGGTGAAATGGCTATCCCTATCGGAGATGATCGAGATGGGGATGCCATGACGAGACACTATTTCATTTATATAAATTTGCGCAAGTCTCTCAGTGTTATAATTGTTTCTAATCGGAATAAAATGTGCCGATTTGGTTAATCTATCCACGATTACCCAAATTGCATCATTTCCCCGGGATGTCTTAGGGAGGTGTGTCACGAAATCCATTGTGATTTGCTCCCATTTCCATTCGGGAATCTCCGGTTGTTGTAACATTCCCGAAGGTTTCTGGTGCTCCGCCTTAACCCTCGCACACGTCGTACACTTGCCGACGTATGTGGCTATATCCTTTTTCATACCTGGCCACCAGTAAAATTCTTTCACATCCTGGTACATTTTATCCGATCCCGGATGTATGGAATATTTCGATTTATGCGCTTCGTCCATGATTAATTCACGAAGGTCATGGAGGGTCGGAATCCAAATCCGACTTTTGAAATAGAGAATTTCGTCTACACGCCGTTCGAAATTCTTCTCATTCCCGAAAAGTCCTTCTTTATCCAATTGGTCCTCTTTCAACGCCTCGCGTTGAGCGACTCGAATCAAATCCGAAAGGCTCGATTGGACTACCATTCCCAACGCTCGCACGCGTAGTGGCTTAACTCGATCTTTCCTACTCAAGGCATCGGCTACAACGTTAGCCTTGCCGGGGTGATATCGGATGTCACAGTCATAGTCACTTAGTAACTCGACCCACCTTCGTTGTCTCATATTCAGTTCTTTCTGATCGAATATGTGCTGCAAACTTTTATGATCAGTGAAGATGGTGCACTTTGTACCGTAGAGGTAGTGTCTCCAGATTTTAAGTGCAAAGATGACTGCTCCCAGTTCCAAGTCATGAGTAGTGTAGTTTTTCTCATGAACTTTCAACTGTCGAGACGCATAGGCTATGACCTTTTTATTTTGCATCAACACGCATCCTAACCCTTTACGGGATGCGTCACAATATACAACAAATCCATCGTCTCCGTCGGGGAGACTTAAGATTGGCGCTTGGCACAATCTTTGTTTTAGCGTTTGAAACGCCGTTTCCTGCTCTTCACCCCATTCATATTTCCGATCCTTTTGAGTCAGGAGGGTTAAAGGTTGGGCGATGCTGGAAAAGTTCTCTATAAATCGACGATAGTATCCAGCTAAGCCTAAGAATTGGCGGATTTCCTTCGGAGATTTAGGCGCTTGCCAATCCTTAATTGCTTCAACTTTACTCGGATCTACGTGTATTCCTTGGTGGTTTATAACGTGACCGAGGAATTGCACCTCTTGTAACCAGAAGTTACACTTGGAGAATTTTGCATACAACTTCTCCTGATCCAAAAGCTCCAAAACTAACCTCAAATGTCGCTCATGTTCTTCTTTACTTTTTGAATATATCAAAATATCGTCTATAAATACAATGACGAATTTGTCGAGATAGGGTTTACAGACTCGGTTCATGAGATCCATGAACACCGCTGGCGCATTTGTTAGCCCAAAAGGCATAACTAGAAATTCGTAGTGGCCGTAGCGAGTCCGAAACGCGGTTTTTGGGATATCCTCCTCTTGAATTCTAACTTGGTGGTATCCCGATCTAAGATCAATTTTTGAGAAGTAGCTCGCACCTTGTAGTTGGTCGAACAAATCATCGATTCGGGGAAGAGGATACCTATTTTTGATGGTTAATTTGTTCAATTCCCTGTAGTCAATGCACATTCGAAGGCTTCCGTCCTTCTTTTTCACAAATAGTACAGGTGCACCCCACGGGGAGTAGCTGGGACGAATAAATCCCTTATCCAACAATTCCTGCAACTGGTTGGATAATTCTTGCATCTCGGACGGTGCAAGTCTGTAAGGGGCCTTAGCAACAGGGCCAGCTTGTGGTAACAGATCGATTCTGAATTCGACCTGTCGGGTTGGAGGTAATCCAGGAAGTTCCTCTGGAAAAACTTGTGGAAATTCGCGTACCACGGGAATATCGTCCACCCGTTTTTCCTCAGAATCAGCGGCCGTCAGGCTCGCTAGATACGCCACACATCCCTGACGTATATATTTCAACACCTTGAGGTGGGATATAAATGGTATCATGGTGCCGGATTTTTCTCCCTGCACTAATACCTCCTCGTCATCCGACATCCGGATCTTGACGGTTTTCTTTTCACAGTTTATTTCTACCCTATTACGTGCCAACCAATCCATTCCCACTATCACGTCAAAACTACCCAATTCTACCGGTAACAAGTCAATCAGGAAGGATTGTTCACTTAGAATAAAAGGGCAATTCCGAACAATCCGATTAACTATCATGGTTTTACCGTTAGCGACCTCTACGGTGTAAGGTTCTATGGTTTCACCAATAGGAAGGTTTGCTATCGAAAGGAATCTAATGGAGACAAAACTTCTATCGGCGCCTGTATCAAATAATACAGAAGCGTAATGATCAGAGACGAGGAAGGTACCTGTCACTACGCTGGGGTCCTGGCGCGCCTCGTTCGCTCCCATCACAAATGCTCGGCCTCGCGCCGGATTGGACGCCGATGGCTGACCCGCGAGTTGTCTCCCGTTTCCTCCCTGATTCAGTTTCGGGCAGTTCCTTTTGAAGTGATCCGTGCTGCCGCATTCGTAGCAAGCACGGCTAGTGGTCACCATCTGGTTTCCTTGCGGGTTCTGCTGTCGGGCTGGTTGAGTTCTAAATGGTTGCGCACGAATAGGTTGCGGTTGACGGTTCAGGTTGTTCAGATTTGTCTTACAATTTGGTGCGTAGTGTCCAACCCTGCCACACCGGTGGCACACCACCTCCTTGCACACGCCACTATGGTGGTAACCACATTTCCCACATTTAGGAAACGTTCCCCTCTGCGGTTCATGCCTTCCGCCCGAACTAGTCATGGCGTAGTTCTGGGCAGTGGGTCTAGCACGTTTACCTTGCTGTTTCTCCCGGATCCTATTGTCATACGTACCTCGCTTTCCTCCAGCCGACTCTCCTGTCGCCTTTATCGATCCGCTCCTTAAGAAATCATACGTGACAATACCAGCCTGTGTCACTGCACCCTCATACGTCTGGTGCCCTCCCGCGTTAACTATACTCCTCACTACTGGAGTAAGTCCCCAAATATAACGTTCCACCCTCTTTGACTCTGGGGTGACCAACCACGGCACTAATCGTGACAGTTCATTAAACCGGTTGGTATATCCCAAGTGGTCCGCCCCATGCATTTCCAGGTTCTACAACTCATGTTTCAGTTTCTGCAATTCATTCTTTGGGCAGAAATGTTTCAAAACAAGATCCTTAAGCTCTGTCCAGGTCATGCGGTTTGTCGCCGCCTGACCTCGAGTCTGTACTATGGTGTTCCACCATGTCAAGGCATGGTCTGTGAACGTACAGGTGGCGTACTTAACGACACAATCCTCGGGACAGTTGCTGATATTCACCACTGACTCTATTTTCTCTAACCATTTCACTAACCCATTCGGTCCTTCCGACCCGTTAAACTCTAAAGGCTTGCATAACATAAAGTCCTTGATTGAACAACCCCTGGATGGTCCAGTGCGGTTGGTTTCTACAGTAGGTATGGGGCCATTACTGTCGGTAGCGACCACCGTAGGCGGTGCGTCATTACTCGGAATCGTGTTATCGGTAGGTGGAGGATTAGCATTATGTTCCCCGCCATTATTTATGGGCGTTTGATTGCTCGGAGGGGTTGGATTAGATGAGTTATTAATACTGGCGGCGATGCGCGATACTATATCCGGTATCGCCGCCTCCAACTGTTGAGCAATCAAACGGCTCACATCTACTTCCGATATTTTCGTTGATCGTTTCGGTGCCATTCTACACAACATCAAGAAAACACATATAATTAATACCATTCCAAATTATGAAACACAAAACACATTCCATACATTAATAAACATTAGTACATATTACACAAACATCCGTTTACATACTTCCCAGTCAACATTACATAACTAAGTTTTAATACAAAGGGCCTACGTTGGTATCATTCTCGACATAACCCGCAATGAGTCAGTGCTTGAATGATACCCAAAAGTATCGATAATGATATGCCCTACAAGAGGCCCCCTATGGGCCAGTGGTTGTATCATAACTAAACAAGATTCACTCCATGTTAGCATCACCACTAACTGCTCACATGGAGTATCAAAAAGCGGTTCAAGATTCTACCATCTAACACATCTACACATGGTGGTAAACCAACCCCACCAACACCGCCACCAGCACCACCAACACCGCCACCATAACCCGGATTCGGGTTTCCATCTGGCCGATCAACCAGTGGGAGTATGAGCACTCCCTCTTTAACTGGTTAATAGCATACTGGTGATCTAGTATGCTGTCCCCGAGGTACGCCCGCCTCTGTACCCCTACGACCAGGGCGGCAGAGTGCTCGTTCACCTGTTCGGTGAGAACACGTAGCCAAGCCGCCAAGTCCCGTTCCTGCCTCGGAAGACCCCACACACGTAGGGTCGCAGGCTCGGGCTGGGGGCGGGAAGACTCGCCCCCGGAGGTATGTGGATCTGGGTGGGGTAACAGTGGGCGGAACATACGGGACACTGATCCGCGCCGTGAGGCGGGGACCGTGTCTGGGGGGAATCGGGGCGGTCTGTGGTGCGGGCGGGGTAGGAGACCTGGTAACCCTAGCAGGGGAGGGTAAACTAGCACTCCTAGCTGGGGTGGTCTGTCTAGAAGTACTATGACTAGCCTCCGAAGGCTCGGAGCTGGGTGCTACACTTGGGCTTCCAGAGGCCCCGGAACTGACCTCTTCCGGGTCCTCTTCCGTCGACACACTAGGTGTTCTTGCCATTTTTACCTTCACACAAGTTAACAAACATATAGTCCCTTTTCATAGTGTAATTCAAAATCAAATTAACATGCACTTACTTATACAATTTTACCACATAATAATATTATCATATAATTACACATATGTTGCCAATTTTACCTATTTAAATTCCCCGTGACTTCCCCTGAATTTCCTCGTGCAGACAAGTCTGTTATTATGTTCCGGACCATAATAACCCACTTGTCCATCCAAGTTCATCCCGATCTCGTCACAATATATTATTAGTTGATATTCAGATCCTATAATACTTGAGCTACTGGTTATATTTTAGGTATCTCTTTCAGACATCCTAATTCTTTATAACCAATGGTTCTGATACCAAGTTCTGTAACACCCCGTAACCGCAGCGGAAACGTACACGGGATGCCACAGACACATCTGATATCAACAGCATTGCTTATAAAGAAAATGCCACTACATTAATTTATAACATATTACATTGTTGCGAGTTTCATTACTGTATAAGTGTTACCCACATATTTTACCGATAAGACATTAATAAATTCATTACAAAACATAGAGCAGCAAGCTTCCAACAGGTAGCACAGATAGTTAAGCACATATCAATCATTCCAACTTGGGCATACCTAGAAAACATGTAAAGAAAACGGGTCAACTACGAATAGTTGGTGAGTTTCACTAATTTAAATAAACACTGACAAATCATTTTAATAATCATTTATTAACAATATAATCATGCTGGGAACTATGTTACCCCAGAACATTTCCAATAACTTTCTGGGAACTATGTTACCCCAGAACAATAATAACCCCTGGAACTATGTTACCCCAGAACAATAAATACCCCTGGGAACTATGTTACCCCAGAACAATAACAACCCCTGGGAACTATGTTACCCCAGAACAATAACAACCCCTGGGAACTATGTTACCCCAGAACAATAATAACCCCTGGGAACTATGTTACCCCAGATCAATAATAACCCCTGGGAACTATGTTACCCCAGAACAATAACACATGGTAAACATTTTATATATTCTGTGCATCAGTCCATATATATATAAATGTACAAGTATTTCCATACGATCGGTATGTACTTAAATACTTTAAATAAGACATGTTTTCCGCCCCGGGAAAATATAATTAAAACAATTCATTAAAAGGGGCTCGTGAAAACTCACCTTTTTGTGAGTCGGTGAGTAATATAAGGAACAGCTACGTGCCTGGATCTGTAATATAATATCTAGTCGTTACTATATAATTCCCATAACTTAAATACGTATCAATCGGTACATCTGGGAACATTGTTAACCCAGTACTGTACTCGATTCGGGGACAATGTTAACCCCGTGACACTTCTAAGGACTCAGATTGTGACATTGCTTAGAGTTTGACAGTCAATTTAGTTAAGGTGATGAAATTATAGCTCGGTTTGACACCCCGTTTGACCGTGGGGCCCGTTTCCGGTATTTCGGTGCCGGAAACGGTAAAATCGGGTAAAATTACCCAAATCATCCGAATTATTTTCGGATGATTTATTTTTACTTAATTTACTTAGATTTATGAAATAGTCCATTTTTAGAGTTTTCATGTACCAGTCAGCTCGCTTATGCGAACTTTGCCGGTTTACACGTTTTAAGCTTTAAAAACTTGTTTTTATGTTCTTTTTAGCACAAATAATTACCCGATTAGTCTCGGGTCTTGAAATTTTGCACAAAACTTAATTTGACAGTAAGGAATTTTGTAAAAATTTTCCAGATTTATTTTCCTATATTTACATTTATTTATCTATTTTTAAATCTTATTAAAACACTAAATATATCAAAAATACCAAAACACTTTAGAAAAATCCCAAATTTTTCTGGGATGATCTCTATCATCCTCATAACTTCCTGGAATTTTTCCAGATTTATTTTCCTATATTTACATTTATTTATCTATTTTTAAATCTTATTAAAACACTAAATATATCAAAAATACCAAAACACTTTAGAAAAATCCCAAATTTTTGTGGGATGATCTCTATCATTCTCATAACTTCCTGAAATTTTTCCAGATTTATTTTCCTATATTTACATTTATTTATCTATTTTTAAATCTTATTAAAACACTAAATATATCAAAAATACCAAAACACTTTAGAAAAATCCCAAATTTTTCTGGGATGATCTCTATCATCCTCATAAATTCCTGGAATTTTTCCAGAATTTAAAACTTATTTTTCAAGCCATTTTCACCCAAAACCGAGCTAGAAAGCCCTAGAACTCGTTTCACCGAAAAGCCTACTTAGACTTTTCCAACTGAGCTCAAATTTTGTGGGTGACTTTTATATGTTATATAAAGCTTATCTTAAATTTTCCGGAATTTTTCATCATGTTTTGCTATTTTTCACTATTTTTGGCCAAAACCGAGCATTAAATTCACCAAATATTCATCTTTTATCCAAAAATTACCAAAAATTCACAGATCTCATATTTTCATGTGTAGATCATCTCTGTGAAATTTCGTGACCCGACTCTAAGCACACGAAAATCTGTCCAAATTTCATAAACACACGAAAACCGAACTATTTTGTGTTTTCTAGCTTTAGATCGCAAGGATCTCGATTTCTAGCCTTTGCTAGCCGCTAGATACAACACTTACAAGCACATCAACACCACACCAAGCAAGTTATACCACAATCAAGCCATTTCTTTCCTAGTGTCGGTTAAAACATCAAAACAACGATTTTGACCGTAAAAATCCGTTCTCGACTCTTTTTACTCATTTCTTGGACCATGATCCCTTGTATAACATGTATACATCTCTTGATCATGCAAGAGTCGGTTTCATCTCGGGTTTTCACCCGTCTTTCACATGGAAAACTCATTTGACAAGATTTCAACCGTAAAAATTCATTCTAAACACTTTTAACTAATTACTTGGATCAAGATCCTTTGTATAACTTGTATACATCCTTTGATCACACGAGAATCGGTTTCATCTCGGGTTTTCACCCATTTTTCACATGAAACTTCCTTTTCTCAAGATTATAGAGTTATAAACAAGAATTTAAGCCTTAAAACATGAGTATACCTTGAAGATTTTGGTTAGAGATCAAGGAATTAGATGGTTGCTTGAAAGATATGAAGAGAATTGAGAGAGTTGATGTGAAAAAAAAAAGAAAATGTAATGTGTAATGGGGTGTGGGTGGCCGGCCTAAAGGTGGTGTGGGGGGTGGGTCCCACAACTTCAATATTAGCCACACATTTGGATTGTGTAATCCGGATAATGTTGTGGATAATCTGGTTCAGTTCGTTTCTCGTTTAAACTCGTAATTCGGCTTAAAACGAGCCTAAAATGGTTGTTTTTCGGGTTAACATAAAATTTATATAAAACTGATTTAAAAACTTTAAAAACTTAACCCATGACATTAAAACATCATATTATTAATAATTACGCATCTTTTTCGGCTTGATTGATCGTCTCTTGCTTGATTTGGTGTTAAAGGTTTCGTTTAGCGTACCGACGTACCATTAAATCGAAATCCTTTTTCTGTGCTATAATTCTCCTATCCCGAAGCATTCATACCTCGTAAACATCACTAAACATTATATACTTCGTCTATAATGTAATTCCCGGTTCGTTCGGGTTTCAATAATCGTTCATTGATTAATTGTAATTCCAATACGATTCACTATATATATGAGTATGATTCATATTGTGAATCATATATACTCGTATAAACGTACTATAACTCATATAATCAGTATTAAATAACACGTAAATAGTATATTCCGGCTAGGGTATACCTGAATTTGCCGGAATCGTTACAGTTGGTCCCCTCGATTTCTTCTGGATCTTAATTAATCATGTCATAACTCACACAGATTGATGTGTCGACAAGAGAGTTAATGACGGGTTGCTATATTTAGAAAGATATCCGTTTGTTAATGGCGGAATCAATAACAAACATACGGTTGCAAAGAATAATCAAAGATAGAAAGCACACACAAGATTCACTCAAAAGATTTCCATTTATATAACATTCATCATACAAAGTGGATAATCGATTTAGGGTTTTCTAGGAATCCTAGGACAGCTGTCACTTTCAAGAAATATTCTTTCTTATCAGAAAAGTGTAAAGGCTAAAAGTCTGTGTCCTATAATTTTTGTGCTCTCCTTTGCGACGTGCCATAAACATTTTATTTATAGACCTGCCAACCTAGGACAGCTGTCATTCCTTCTAGAAACCCTAAATACAATCACACATATTCAAATTACATATTCAAAATAAACTAAGTGTAAAACAAGTCTTCCGAGTAGGCTTTGCACCAATCTTGTCTTTCCGAGTATGCTCGGCCATCCTTCATAACTTGGTAACATAGAAGTGTGCTCGGGATCAGTTTCCGGGTAGACTTTCCTTAAAGAGTATTTCACTAAGTAAAATACTCACCAAGTAGACTTCAGTCTTCTTGAATTTGCCAGACTTTGCCCGACAACTCCTTACGAGCAACCTTGTTCTTCAATGATCCATTTCAGCTCTTTGCTATTAAAATAACTTATTAGCAAAGTGTACTCGGAAGTACTGTTCCTTACTTGAGCTGAACCTTGCCCGATATTACTTAGAGATATTCTTTTAGATCATCAAGCATACTTGGACCATACTTATTAATGAATACCTTGCCCGGTCTTCCAATTTCTTGGCTTCTTGGACTTGGTGAACCAAACCTTACTCGGAAGAGTAAAATACTTGGTTCTGAAGAACAGACTTGCTTGATAAAGTGAACCTTGCCTGGTTTTACATAAACTAGTATACCTTACTCGGCAATGCACTAATTTGCAAACCCTGCTCGGATATCCACTTAAGAAGACTACTTGAAGTAAACCTTGCCTGTAGGCAAAATATCATACCCGGCTAAGTAAAAGCTTGCTCGGAGGTCTAAGGTGTGCTCGGATCAATTACTTAGCAAATTCAGAAGAGGTTGAGAAGATTCCAATCTTCCATGTACTTCATTTAGGTCAAATCTTTGACTCAACAATCTCCCCTTAGGTCAATTTCTTAACCCAACAATCTCCCCCTAGATTGGAACACCTTAGCTGACCCAAAACATTTCTATGGTTACTTACACTTAGCAAAAATACACATCAAATTAACAATCAAAATTACATAATCAGAGAGTTGTCCGAAGACATTACAAAACAAAGCCTATTCAAAGATTCTTTAGTTTATCTAGAGACGCTTGTTTAGGCATGGAAAATCCAACTTTTCCTGCTCTCTTAAGAATCTTAACAGTTATGATTGCTTAGCACTTGTAGGCCTTTGCCTTACATTATAATCTGAGAGATGCAGTGCTGCAATCAAAGATAATTGCCATAGATTGAATTTTCTGAAGTCATTCTTAGAGAAGATCTTCACAATCTCTCCATTTTCCATCATAACATTCAAGTGTTCAGTCCTGGAGTCATAGAATACTCCACTTGGCATAACATTGTGGTTGACTGAATGGTTTTTGGCTTTTACTGCAACCTTGACAAAGGGTTTATCCATCTTCAAGTGCATCTGCTTTGAATTTTCTTGAGTCGCCACAGACATCTTCCTTTTTTTTGTACTGTTCTGTTTTGAGAGCAAGGATGTTGTCTGTTTGCAGAATTTCTTTACTTTGGATTTCCCCTTCATTGTCATCCTTGATAGATCAACCATCCTTTTGGACATTCTTTTGTTCTTACCAACTAGAAACTGGGCAGCTCCCTTTTTCATGTTTAACTGATGTCTTTTCATTTCCTTGAAGTTGCTCAAAATCTCTTTTCTTTTCATGACTTTTATATAATCAAAAGGAATTCCATTTTTAACCAAAAATTTTGGTTTACCACCATATTTGCTCAAGAATTTTTTAATTTCCACTTCTTGTTCCAAGTCATCTTTCAATTTCAAACCTTTTAGTTCATTGTCTTGAGTATTCTTTTCTTCACTTAAAGCCTTTGAAATCTTGTCAATGACAGTGTCTAGTTTCTCTTTTATCTCTTTCTCTGGTTCTTCTTGCTTAATTAGTTTGAGCAGAGATACTACCACACCATTTGGAATTTCTTGATCATTCAAGCATTTTTCAATCAGTTCTTGAGACACATCCTTCTGATTAACATTCTTCACTTCACCTTTTAGCATTTTCTCATCTTCAAACATTTTCAACAAACTCTCTTGTTCTTCAAGATCTTTGTCAGTTAGCCTTTGAATTAGAAGTTCTCTGTCATAAATTTCTGTCATTCTTTGCATACACACTCTTTCTGCTTCTAATTCATATTCATTCATATTTGAGACAATTCTATTTTCTTGAAAATTGATAGTCTGAGTTTCATCTTCTTGAGCAATTTCTTTTCCTTTTAGTTTCTTGATTTTCTCTAGTTCTTTCATCTCATCTTCTGGAATGTTATCAAGATCATCATCTGAGCTGTTCTTTTCATATACTGAGAGAAGTTGCAGTGAATTCTTCCCCTGATTCAGTACTTTCTCCCCCTGTTTCGGGGCAGCTGAGATCTTCTCAACCTCTGACATTAGGGTCTGAATTCTCTGTAATGCCTTCTTCAGTTCTTTAGAGAGATGATGTTTGTAAGAATTGGAATTGCTCTGAGTTTGATCCATTGTTGAATCTGTTAATCGATGAACACACAATCGTCAGTTAGATTTAAAACAATGTATGTATTTATGAGAAAAATAGAAAATTAAGGGATACAGAATATTTCAATTCAAAACGTTGTCTTAAATGATATTGAAACCTACACACAAAGCAAATGTAAGTGATAGGAAGTTTCAATAATTGAAGTATATAAAGACAACCTTTAATGAGAGTTAATGCAGACTTGAAGTACATATATGTAGCTTTATCAGAAAAGGATTATGATTAAAGGTTTGCATATTTTGCTTTTCCTTAGCATGTCAGATAAAGAAAGAATCTTTAAAAGTGTTTTGTCTTTTATCTCATAAATTTCTTATCTATTTCAGGAATGGTTTCCTTATCTATGTAAAAGTGTGTCCAAAAGATGGTAAAGTATGTGAAGATAAAGTTACCCAAGAATAACTTTAGATAAATTGAAGAAAGCACATTTGAAATACCAGGTGCCTTGTAACCTTGATCACAAGACAATTTAATCAAGTACAAAATATCAAATAAGATGCCATATAAATTTCTCAAATTTAAATCAAAATCTTAATCTAGCAAAAAAATCCTAACAAAAATAAGAATCATCTTCAATCAATCATAATAAAAGCATATTCAATCAAGTAACACATTCATTCAAGTATGCTTGAAAATGTAGTGTGCCCGAGCTGCCATTCAAGAGAATAGTGTGCCCGAACACCTTCTAATGCCAAGTATACCCGAATAACCTTCATATAGTACAAAGTGTGCTCGGAAAATAAATTCTATCAGACAGTGTACTTAGAAAGTTAAGTTTTGAAATTACCAAGTATATTGAGGGAACACAGGTGTACCCGAAATATAAAGTGTGCCCGGAAAACAAAGTTTGCCCGAAAACACTTGTAATTTCAAAGAAACATACACACACATATCACAGAGCATGCTCGTAATGAAATTAAAAACACATAAACTTTTAAACGTGCTATAGTCTAAAATTTCATAGAGCTTGCCCGAAAATCCTATGTTAGCACTAAGCTTGCTAGGATAAACACATTCAATCATCAGGTATGCCCTTACCCGAGGGATTTCAAAATGTCAAACCATACCAGAAAAATGACAAACTTAAATAGTAATATCTAAGCATGCTCGGAAAGATTAACAAACCTTTCCTAACAGCATATTCACACAAATTACAAAGCTTACTTGATGTACTTGATTAAGTTCATAAAGTTTGCTTGGAATCACAATCAGCATATAACATGCATAGCTTGCCTGAAACAAGAATTTCTTGTAACGATTCTGACAAAATCAGGTATACCCTAGCCGGTATATACTATTTATGTGTTATTTAATAATGAATATATGAATTATGATGCGTTGATACGAGTATGTATGATTCACAGTACGGATTATACTCGATTATACAGTTAATTGTATTGGAAATACGATCAACCGATTAACGGTTGTTGAAACCCGAACGAATCGAGGATTACATTATAGACGAGATATATGATATTTAGTGATGTTTACGAAGTATTAAAGCTTCGGGATAAGTGAATTAAAGCACCGAAAAAGAATTTTCGATTTAATGGTACGCCGGTACGTTAAACGAAACCTTTAATACCAAACCGAGCAAGAGACGATCCATCAAGCCGAAAAAGATGCGCAATTATTAATAATATGATGTTTTAAGTTAATAAATGTCATGGTTTAAGTTTTTAAAGTTTTAAATCGGTTTTATATAAATTTCTTTTTTTTTAAGCCGAAAACGACCATTTTAGCCTCGTTTTAAGCCGAATTAAACAGTTAACCAAAATACGAACTGAACCAGATTATCCAAAACATTATCCGGATTTCAGAAATCCAAATGAGTGGATAAGAATGGAAAGGTGGGTCCCACCCCACCTCCCCCTTGAGTTCCGATCGGGTAGGGGTTTATACCCCAAGCCTTATCATTTTTTTTTCTAAACCAACCATTTCAAGTTCTTCAACTCTCTCCAAATATTGAACTAAAAACCGAGATTTGTAGCAAGAACAACGAGGTAAAGATCGAGTTATTTACGTTTTCATCTTCCTTTCTCGAGTTTATTTGCAAGAAAATGAGGTTTCAAGTGAAAAAGGGTGAAAACCCGAGATGAAACCGATTCTTGCATAATCAAGTGATGTATACGGGTTATACAAGGGATATTGGTCCTAGAAATGAGTTAAACGAACCAAAAAAGAATTTTTACCGTTTAAACTTTAGTTTTGAAACAATAACCGAAACTATAGTGTAAGAGGCTTGATTGTGAGTGTAACTTGCTTGGTATTGTGGTATGTTAGTTGTAGGTTCTGTATTTAGTGGTAGATAAGGCGGAAAGACGAGTGTGTAGCTTGTAGTGGCGGAAAACAAAAGGTATATTCGGTTTATGTTCGGTTATGAGTGTTTTGGACAGATTGTGGTACCTTTAGAGTTAGGATACGAAATTTCACAGAGATTATCTACACATGAAAATATGAGATCTGTGAAAATTTGGTAATTTTTGGAAAAAGGATGAATATTTGGTGAATTTAATGCTCGGTTTTGGCTAAAAATGGTGAAAAATAGTTAAATATCATGAAAAATTCTGGAAAATTCCAGATAAGCTTTTTATAACATGTAAAAGTCACACACAAAATTTTAGGTCCGTTGGAAAAGTCTAAGTAGGCTTTTCAGTTAAACGAGTTCTAGGGTTTTCTAGCTCGGTTTTAGAGAAAATGGCATGTAAAAAGAGATTTTAGTTCTGGAAATATTACAGGGGACTATGGGGATGGCAGGGGTCATCCAGGAAAAATTTGGGTTTTTTCTAAGATCGTTTGGTATTTACGACATATTTAGTGTTTAAATGGTGTTTAAAAATGGATAAATAAATTTTAAATATAAAAATTAATTCTGGAAATATTTTTATAAAATTCCCCACTGTCAAAAAGTGATTTGTGCAAAATTTCAAGATCCGAGATTAAACGAATAATTATTTGTGCTAAAGAGAAAATAAAAACAAACTTTTAAAGCTTAAAACACGTAAACCGGTAAAGTTCGCCTAAACGAGCTGACTGGTGTATAAAAACCCTAAAAATGAACTATTTCCATAAAACTGATTTAAACAAGTAAAAATAAATCATCCGAAAATAATTCGGATGATTTGAGTAATTTTATCCGATTTAACAGTTTCCGGTACACTAAAGACGGAAACGGGTCCCGCGGCCAATCGGAGCGTCTAAACCGAGCTCTAATTTCACAACTTTAATTAAATTATCAGTCAACAACTATTTTCGGGTCGTGTGTGACCAAACTCATTTTTGAAACGTAAAAACGGATAACCGTGCTGGGCACGCAAAAACGGGGAAAACAAACTAATAGTAATTTTACCTATTGAACTCTAAACGATATCACAATCTGAGTCCGGAGAAGTGTATCTGGGTTAACATTGCCCCCAGAACGGGTACAGTACTGGGTTAACAGTGTCCCAGAAGTACCGGTTAACACGGTTAAAGTTATATTAATAGTGATTGTATAGTAACGAACTTAGGAATCGTATTACAGATCCGGATTAAAAGCTTGCGTACTGTGTCACCTAATTGCTTACGATAAGGTGAGTTTCACGAGCCCCTTTTTCTGAATTGTTTTTAAATATTTTCCCGGGGCGGAAAGCATGATGTTATTAAAATGATTAAGTACATACGGAACGCATGGATTTGCGTGTATTTACCGTGGACCCCGCTAAGATTGAGGCGATAACGAATTGGAAGACTCCGCAAAACCCGACTGATATACGAAGATTCTTAGGGTTGGCTGGCTACTATAGGAGATTCATTGAAGGCTTCTCCAATATAGCCGCACCGTTGACCGGTATGACCCGAAAGTAGGTAGTATTCAGTTGGGGTTAGTTCAAATAATAAGCTTTTGATGAATTAAAGAAATGACTCACGCAAGCTCCAATCTTGGCTCTACCCGATGGTGACGAGGATTTGGTTGTTTGTACCGATGCCTCGCGTCGTGGGTTACGTTGCATGTTGATGCAATGAGGAAAATTGATAGCTTATGCGTCCAGATAGTTGAAAGTTCATGAATGTACTTATCCGACGCATGACGTGGAGATAGCAACAGTAGTGCATGCTCTTAAGATATGGAGGCATTATCTGTATGGTACAAAGTGTACTATATACACCGAACATTAAAGTTTGAAGTATTTCTTTGAGCAGAAGGAGCTGAATATGAGACAAAGAAGATGGTTGGAGTTGATAAAGGACTATGACTGCGATATCAAGTACTACCCTGGTAAAGCTAATGTGGTCGCCGACGCGCTAAGCCGTAAGAATGAAGAAGTTATTACAATAGTGAAGTCTTATAAGTTGCTATATCTCTTTGGAGATGTCATCGAGATTCGGTCTGAGATGCTTGCAGATGAAGGATTAATGGAGAAGGAAAGAAATTTTGGGAAACTAGACGAGCTGACGGAAAACACTCATGGTGTTAAGATTAGGTTTGACCGTATATAGATTCCACACCATGGGAATCTCAGAGGTCGAATCTTAGATGAAGCTCACAAGTCGAGATACTCGCTTCATCCAAGATCCACCAAGATGTACCAAGATTTGAAAAGAGACTACTGGTGGCCGGGAATGAAGAATGACGTAGTAGACTATGTTAGTAAGTGCTTAACTTGTTTACAAGTCAAAGCGAACACCAGAAGCCTTATGGGAAGATACAGCCTTTAGAGATACCTGAATGTAAATAGGAACACATCACCATGGATTTAATAACTAACCTACCCTGTACAGGTAAACATCATGATAACATTTGGGTGATAGTGGACCGTTTGACTAAAAGTGCTCACTTTTTACCTATACGAGAGGCTATCTCGTCATAAACATTAGAAAATGTGTTCATAAAAGAGGTCGTGGTTAAACATGGAGCATCGTTATCAATTGTGTCTGATAGAGATACTCGTTTTACTTCAAGATTCTGGAAGAAGTTCCATGAAGCTATGGGAACGAGATTGAACATCAGTACGGCGTATCATCCTCAAACCGATGGGCAGTCTGAACAGACTATCCAAACCCTTGAGGATATGCTACATGCTTGTGTTTTAGACTTTGGAGGAAGTTCGGATGATCATCTGCATCTTACGGAATTCTCTTATAACAACAGCTACCATTCAAGTATTGGTATGCCACCATTCGAGATGCTATACGGTAGATGTTGTAGAACTCCTGTATGTTGAGGAGAGATTGGTCAGAAAGAGATTGGAAGCTTAGAAGTTGTGCAAGAAACCTCGTCAAGAATCGATCAGATCAAGGAAAGGATGAAATCTGCTCAAGACCGACAGAAGTCATAGGCTGATAAGCGGCGATGACCGATCGAGTTTAACGTTGGTGACAATGTGATGCTCAAGGTCTCACCCTGGAAGGGACATATTCGTTTCCGGAAGTGAGGAAAGCTAAGTCTAAGGTACATTGGACTGTTTAAGATTGTTGAACGTGTGGGTGAGGTAGGTTACAAGCTAGACTTACCTGAAGAGCTAGAGTGAATTCACTCGACCTTTCATTATTCTAACTTAAGAAAATGTCTAGCCGATGACACGTCTCATGTGCCATTAGTAGACATTGAGGTTGATGAATAATTGAACTATATCGAGCAACCTGTGGAGATCGTTGATCGCAAAGAGAAGCAGATTCGTTATAAAATTATTCCTCTTGTGAAGGTGACATGGAAGCATCGTAAATGATCGGATGCCACCTGGGAAGTTGTAGAAGAGATGCGCAAGTTTTATCCAGGATTGTTTCAGTAATAGTTAGGTTTCGGGGACGAAACCTCTTTAAGAAGGGAAGACATGTAACATCCTGTTTTATTATTTCGTTAAATAAAATAAAATACGAGTTAATATGAGTCGGGCTTGTGTTGGGTTAAGTAATATGGGTAATGGACTTGGGCTAATAAGGAAAGGAGGAAAAGACCATGGGCTTGAGCCCATGACCCATAAAATAAATACCATAATTAGCCATTAATAAATTCATTCTCATCCATTCCATACACCACCCAAAACACACACTTAAGCTCTCTCTCTCATCTCTCTCCCTTTCTCTAACCGAAACCAAGAAGAAGAATCGATTCTCGACCCGAGGTAATGATAGCATGATATTGTATGGACCCAAACCCTCTAAATTTAGTCATGAAACGACAAGCCGACACCCTTAAACTGTTAAAGTCACGAGATCCGAGTGGAATCGGGTATAAACCGATCAAAAGAAGAGCTTAGGGGTCATCCTAGCTCAGATCTGGATCAAACGAGACGAAAAACGGTGAAAACCGTGGAAAATAACTGATATCTCGCTTTTCCGGCGATATCCCGGTTTTCCGGCGATGACGGCGCCGCAAAGTCAGGTACGAGGTTACGTGTCAGAGAGTGTTCCCGACATTCTCTAACCTAACCCTAATTCGTTAGCGGGGAAATAATGAAATAGCAATAATTTGTTATGGGGAGGAATGACGAACTAGCATTAATTCATTAAAGGGGGGAATAACGAACTAGCAGTAAATCTTCATGCCCATTCGTTAAGCGAAATAACGAATTAGGAGCAGTTCGTTATATGGACCAATTCGTTATGAAGGCCAGTTCGTAATAAATACCAATTCGTTATATGGATCAATTCGTTATTAAAGCTAATTCGTAAAGAAATAACGAAGAAGCCTCCTTCGTTAACGAACTGGATAACGAAGTAGACTTTGAAAGAATGACAGAAAGGTCCTTGGACTTAGAATAAAATGGATTACGTACAAAGAAGCCCTCGAACATTATGAGTTACCCCGCTGCTAGGGGCGCTGCCCCCGGACCCTCGTTCGTTGAAGATTATAATTAACCCGGAACCCCGTCCGTTTAGGATTATAATTAAACTAGAAATACGATATGGACAGTGATAGTAATTAATACGCGTAATTGTTATACATTTAGCCGTACACAACTAAAGAAAGGGATAACCATTAACGGCGAACGTAACCGAGCTCTAGGAGTTTTTAGCCCCATTCCTTGATATGTTTCCGGGGCTGTGTGCATACACAATGTGATAGTTAATACGCTTACCTTAAATGGAAAGTTTATGCATTGTACAATCTCTATTTTATTGATATACGTCTATTTATACATCTCGTATCCCGTGTAAAGTTGTGTTTCTTTAATGTTTTAAGTTCGTTTTAGTTTGATTTTCGTTTATCTTTCTTTTATTTAAGGTTTTGAGTCAAGTTTTATCCATTTATTATGTTTTATATCTTTTGGTGTCTTGAGTGTTAAGCTTTAATTATTTCTATCATATCATGTAAAGGTTAAGTTCGTGTTTTGTTCGTTTTGCTTGTCGATGATTACGTGATTGCTTCACTCATGTTTTGTTATGTTTTCATATATATGATGGCGTGGAGAAGCAAGGGAAACAAGTTCTAGAAGATTCTCAATGTTACTTGGAGTTTAAGAAAAGATTAATCAAGATTTAATAAAGAATAATCAAGAAAAAAATAACAAAAATCCGGAACCTCCCCTTAGGGCACGCCGCGCCGCGCGAAGGCATGCCCAGGGTGGGGCCGTGTGGAGCCTTAGGGCATGCCGAGCCATGCGAATGCATGCCAAGGGTGGGCCGCGCGGCGCCTAGGGCTCCCTGGTCACAAGTTTTTGCAAGTCCAAGCCCATTATGCTTTCTATATATACATCTTTATACATTAGTCGTTTAGGCAGTTTTTGGCAGCCGATGTCAAGAGGTTTTCCAAGGATTTGAAGGTGATTTGAAGCTAGGAACTAAGGAGGATCGAGAGAGCTTTCATCCGGGTGTTCAATGATCAATTGCAAAGGGTTTTATCGCTCTAAGTTTCATTCTTTGTTCATTATTTGTCATGTCTGTCCTCTTTGTTTTTAATACTTGTTTAGGAATGTTTTCAATAATGATTCTAGGCTAGACTTCATGTCTACCTAGGTTTGATGAATGTTTGATTCATGATTCTTGCTTTGGACAATTGATTTGATTATGGTTTCGTTATATTAATAGTAAAAGACTTGGTTTTGTTTTCATTATAGCTTCATATAGATCTTTAATCTTTTGATTGTGTTCTTTAGATTTAGGGTTTATGTTTAATCATTACTTGGTGTTTTGATTATTGTGATTGAATAGGCCCATTAGATCATAGAAGCTAGTTGATAGTTGGTTAGCGTTTTGTATGTTCTGCTAAATTCCAATAGCTGTAAGGTGAGGATTTGTTCATGTGTCGTGATAATATTATCAAGTTATCTAGGGTTTAGTGTTTCGTAAGATTGCTTGCTTTAGATACTATTAATTAACCGTATTTGATAACCGTGAGGAAATCAATATAACTGATTGCTTAATAATCTAATATTCATTCTTTAGGATTTTACTTGATGCGATCAAGGGTTCTTTAGGGTTTGTTAGATGAATACGTTAAGAAATCAGTTTACATATCATGTTACTTGTCCATTGCTTGATGATTGTTGATACATGGGATTCTTACCTAGATAGATTCCTTCTCTATTTGATTTCGATCTTGTGATTAATTGCTTGTTTTCTAGTTTACTTGTTTATTTGCGTTCTTAGTTTAATCTTAGTTTAAAAACCACCTTTAAACATTAATAATAAATAGTCGTGTCGTAAGTCGAGTCTAATTAGTTAATTAACGTAATTTATAGAGTCCTGTGGGTTCGACATTCCGGACTTACTTAGCTTTAGTACAATTGACCGGTTCATTTGCCGGTGTTTTGTGTAGTTGAGTCTTAAGTCTAGTTTTTATTACTTGTTTAGTTTAGTTAATATTTAACTGACTGTTTCTAGCACATCAGTTATTTATATATGTCTTGAATGTGAATGAAAGCTTGTTGGTACGTGAATGATCTTCGGATATTGCACGTATTGACAAGGAAGGTATGTATATAAAAGATGAATTTGTATGACATATTTGTGTATGATATAAAGAAAGTTTTAAGTATGTTACGGGTATGTAGAGACAATATGCATGAGTATGGAGGAAGAAAGGGATCAGACCCTAATAATATCTAAGATAGAGAAGAAAGGGATCAGGACCTAATAATATCTGAGATAGACAAAGAATGGATCAGACCATAATTATATCTTAGATAGAAAGGGAAAGGGATTAAACCCTAATAATATCTGAGATAGAATAGGAAGGGATCAGACCCTAATAATATATGAGATAGAAAGGACAGTATATATAGTATAGAAGTAATAAAATATGAATGTATGTATGAAATGGAAGTAATATGTAAAGTACTTAATGTGTATCTTCGGATGCATAAATGAAGGTAAGTGTATGTATTGTATGATGTATGATTAACTAGAACTCACTCAGCGTAGCTGACTTTTAGTATTCACGCAGGTGAGTAGAATAAGGTAGTTCTCTTGATGTGGGAACATGGCATGGAATTGAAGACACTGGCATCTCAAGGACATGTTATGATGTTTTAAAGACTATGTTTTTTTTAAATGACTATGAATGTTTGTTAAAGACAAGATTTGAACGTTATGTAATATATTATGGTTGAATTTTCTATATTCCACGAAATTTTTAATTAACTCTGATATTTAGAACTGTGCTTACAAGTAAATCCAACGCCCAAAGTAGAGCACCGGTAACGGGGCCTTACACGTTCATGTCAAGATTTAACTGATCTCCATCATTATTACCATTTGTGCCTTCATCCACATCATAATCAACAACACTTTTGTAAAGCCTCATGTCAATTTTTATTTCCTCCAAAGGATTTTCAATTTCAAATGTATAATCAGGATTTGAATCAGGGAAATCTAATCCATCATCTTATTCATTAACTTCTCCATAAGCTTCTCCATCGTCAACGACTTCCATATTCTTTGTATGGAACTATTATAGCTTTGGTAAAATCACTAGCAAATCCTGCCTTTTGTATCACCTTGCTTTGCCAATGTGAAACATACATTTGAACAATGTTATGACCACCTCTTACAATATCACATACGTATTCAAAGTGGTAAAATTCATCCAATGACTTAAGACCCTAATTCAAACAAACAGTCGATTTTTTGTAATGAAAGTGACGAACTAGACAACAACCATATTGTAACTTACAAACAACTTATTCCAACAACCCTTTACAAAATTTATCAACCTCAATATTGTCCATAAAGCTTGTTTTACCACCCTCATAACATAATTCCAAATAATTAATGAACTCACCTCCATGGAATAATTTTATGATAAACGTTGTGTTATTGTCACTTGTAAGTACCATTAATAGATCAATAACACTAATAGTTTTAAAATTTTTGTATCCTGTTAAACAAAACCACTGAACACTTACCGTAAAGATCATTGGGCTCGCAATACTCACTTTCAGGCCGTATACTGTATGAACCAACCTCCATGTCCACTTTGAAAGAACTAGAAGAGCTTGAATGGATGATCAATTGAAAACTCAAGCGTCCAAATTACTGGTGTACAAGGTGGAATTGAATCCATATATTTTATTATGACCTAGATTTTGATCATAATCGGGGTTCAGGTGTAAAAGAGAAAGGGTTGTGTGTAAAATGGATGTTGTCACACCCCGACCAAAGGCGGAACATGCCGGGTTTTGATGTAAATTTTAAAATTTGAACAATAATCAAAATACAATGGACAACACAGTTATCATATATTGTTAATAAAATTACATATTATATTAAAATTATAGGAATTACTAAAGAAACATTACGCAAATATTACTGATAAGAAAAAGTTTCATTGTACACTACATTTGCGGTTGTGTTGGTCAATATACCTTGTTTATCAATTATCAAAATTTTTAGTCAATGACTGCCTGTAAATCTTGACAAAGTGACGTATAGATGTCCGTGTGAAAACACGGGGTCTTTCAAGTACAAGCCAACCATAAATAATAAAACAAGATTATGTATAATATCTTAATCTTAAATATATAAAAATGAAACATCCTTAAATTCGCTCAAGCCACCAGATTGCTTTATTTATAAATGAATGTTTCTCATGAATTTAAACCGAATTCACGGGTATGGGTCTCACCAAACACAGATAGCCTTTTAAACAGGTTATAACATCTCATTATATTATAAATTAATCTCATGAAATATTCGATATGAAAATCCTATAAAATATGGATATACTAAAAATTAGTATCCATATTTTTTAAGATATAATTTATAATTAAGAACAATTTTATAGAAGAAAAAAAACGAGTCATGGATCTTACCAAACTCATATAGTCTCTAAACCAGGTTATAACATCTCATTTATTTGTGAAACGCTTTCATCATCAAATCCTAAGTATATTAATAACTTCCTTACAATAAATAAAACTAAAATCCCAAAAAAATAAATTAATATTAGAAACGAATAATATAAAACAACCCCGTATTGCAGTGAATAAAGCTAGTTATATATATATATATAATATAGGGGATGGATCTTGCGAGAAATGATATTTCAGCGAGAAGTGAATGTATAACTCCATTAATCATTAATTTCACTCCCTTTCATATGATGTTACATACATATATGTAGGTTGGTTGTATTTATATCTTAATTACACATTCAAACCAACCTACAAACATATAAATATACCGAACCACATTCAAACCTATGTACCTACACACATACAAACATACGTACACATATACAAACATACGTACCTACACACATACATATACACCTACACAACGCACCTACACATAAGAAAGAGAGTGAAATTAGGGATTAATGGAGTTACACCTTCACTTCTCGCACTTCTCGCTGTTAAAAACTTCTGAAATGATCCAATACCTATATATATATATATATATAGGGCGGGGTTAGAATAAGAAGTGAGTTATTTGTAAGAAGTGTGAGAAGTAATATCGGGCGTTGGATGTGATCATCTGATGGTGGATATTGTCAGTGTGTTTTTTGTTCGGTGTGTTTTATTTTGTTATTTCGATGTGTTTTTTGTTCAGTGTGTTTTATTTTTTTAAGGGTAAAAAACAGTTCTTACACTTCTTAGGATAGTTTTACTTCTTATTTTAACCTTGCTATATATATGTGTGTGTGTGTGTGTGTGTGTGTGTGTGTAGCTAAGAAAGGAACTTCGATTCTAGCTTTCCAAAATAATAAATTTAAATGGTTAGTATGTCGATAAACAAATTTATGAGAATGTAGTTAATGTATACACTGGAAATTTTTAAAGATAAGTATTTTAATTGACTTTTATTTTATATACCTGAAAATACTAAAAAAATAATAATAAAGCAATATTCCACCACTTCAATCCCATTTAGCATGCTCTTTTTCTATAGCTAAATTATTTCATTTATTATTTACAGTAAACATGACATTAAAATATAAAAATAAAAAAAGAAGAAATAAATATTAACACACTTGCTTTATATATATATATATATATATATATATATATATATATATATATATATATAAGAATAAGGCTATTTTGTATTGGGTTGACCAATACGGGATCCACTTAACAAAATGGGTTTAAAAAAAATGAGGATGGCTGAGAGAGTAACAAGTGGCACAAAGTAGTATTCTTTTATTAGAGTAGTAGATGTTGTTGAAGATTGTAAATAAAAACAAAACTCGAATTGCTTTCATTTTACAAAACAATGTTTTTAATCATTTAAATTGTAAATATATGTTTAAAAGACTATCAATTTTTAAAATCTCCATTTATCTATTATTATTAGTATTATAAATTGTCATATAAATTTATAAATTAAAAACATATGTCATAAATCAATCCATTTATTTTTCGGTTAATTTAGTAAACTATATATATGTTAAAATGTAAGGATAGTATATACCAATCACTTTCTATATAACAAAGTTTATCATATTTAATTTCTTGGTTTTTTTTTCAAGGATTGTTTTGGGTTTTCTTGTGGAACTTTAATTTTATTTTTACGGGTCAAAAGCTAGTAAATAGATTGTTTGTTACAAGTTAACTACATTTGGTTCAAAATTTGTTACGGGTCAAAAATGGGAGCTTTGAGAATTTTTAAAAGTTTGAGAATGCCGATATATTTTTCATCAAATTTGTTACGTGTTCAAATTGTTGACTTTTAAAATGTCAAATGGATGAAAATTAGAATTTTAAACATGATTCGGGTTTCACGTTTATTTTCAATGGCATTTTTGGAAATAAATAAAAAGTTCGGGATTTGGCAAATTGACTATTTTTCTCTCGACTATTAAAATTAAAGAAAAGATAGCGAACACTTCAGGCATGCCACCTAGGTCTATCAATGTTTCTAACTTTTACCAAAGATGAAATGTCACACCCCAACCTAAGGCAGAAATGTCGGGGCGTGAGCTGATTGTCACAGCTCTCAAGGTACTAACATGAAACATTTAAATGACAATATCTATTAATTGAATTCAATTATCAAATCAATCAAATACAAACAAGTACATAATTCATACAACAATACAAATTTTATATTTCTTGATTAAAATATTCTTCTAACTAAACTCTCACTAAGTCTTCACCAACCTGCATTAAATTCTACGATAACCTGCATATGCGTATAAAATAGAATATTTGTCAACAACACATGTTGAGTGAGTAAAACACCAGTTTAAGACACAACAATAATAATATATAGTATATATAGAAAGTTGCAAACTGTTCCTGTGAGAATAATAAGTTAAGCCATATCACATAAACAATCAATCAAACAATCCATAAAGAAAGCAAAAATAAAGGAATCAACCATAAAGAAAGGGCTCAACCAATCCATATAAATAGACATTGGTTACCAAAGCAAGGACTAAACCGTTGCCATAAAAATGGACATCGGTTGCCGAAATAAGCAAGTAGCATTCAAACAAAGCAAGTAAGCGAATAGCAAGTTAACCATAAACTGATATACACACAAGGATTAACAGTTGCGGTTTTGAATACTAGATAATAGTTAAATATATAAGATACGCATATGTCCCCAAAAAGGTTTAAGAATAAGTAAAAAGTGGAGTGATTACTCACATTAGCAATAAGTAAGGGATAATGAATAGGTAAGAAAGCGGTAAGTCAAGCTCTTCGGGATTTACCGACGAGAATCCTAATTACAATAATTGAGGAAATAAATATCATTTGAATAACGGAACTAAGATTAGATAGCAAATCGGGAATTCGATGATCGTGTGAAATCTTACGAAAGTTAAATGTTACAAAGATTTATTATTAATTTTATTATCAAGGTGTTATCGTAAATAATATGATTTATTGATACAAGAATATACAAAATAAATATTTATAAAATATGGATAGATTATTTTAAGAGATTTGTTTTTAAACGTTTATTTTAACTAAAAATATGTTTAATGTGTGTGTGTGTGTATATATATTTACTATTAATAATGATTTCTTTTATATTAATGTTGTAAATAATAGATAGCAAATAGGTAATAATATTTATGCAAAATATGATTTTTTTAATAAATACGTAGACTATATTTTAACACGTGAATAAACGTGATAAATTTTAAATATATATTTTATATTAAAATTCTTTTTAAATATTAAAACCCTTAATAATCTTTTACATATATATGTGGCGTTTAACCAAGGTTCGGAAAAGATACTAGTTAGTATGTCGGTTTTAACAATATATGAATTAATTACATATTTTATAATTTTTATAACATTAATAGTGATTTAATATGATTCTTTAATAACTAACAAAACTGATTTCAAAAATTAAAGAGACAAAACGAGACTGCCGGGACACGAACCCAGGGTGGACGCCCGGAAGGGTGTTTTGAAACAACACACCAGCCAACTGAGCTGGTGTGTCCAGTTATTTTGATTATGAAAACGAAAGACAAATACTATAAGTGAATAAACCCAAACTGGTTATAAGAACCCTAATCCCTAATCGATTGATCCGATGTAAATTGGTTAAATTAAGCTTAGGGCTTTTGATTAAAGATTAAAAACGATCTCATAACATGTTTTGATTACCTCATATGATGATTAACTGATAGGTAATAGATCCAAGACAGGCCGCGGCTATGGTTGAACCAGTAGACAATGATCCAGGTTATGATACTTCAATTATACGTACAGTTTAGGTCGCGAGATTGTATGGATGGAGTGCACGATTTTAAATTGATTATTATCAGGTATATATACGCAAACCCGATTCTCTTAATGGCGGTTCGTTTATTTTAGGATTGTAATCAATTTTGATTTGTTTTTCTTAATTAGTTGAGGTATAAGGACGGTTTAAAACTTATGAATGATATGCACGAATCAATTAGGATTATAAACGAAGATTAGGGTGCAAGAAAACAAAAACGAGTCACGGGTATTGGATATTCGGGTTTAAGGTTAATAATTTTTAGTTTTGCTATTTAGTCCTTCAAGATTTGATGTCGTTGCAATGTGGGTTAAAACAAAGCTCTAGGGGTGTATACGGTATAAACTTGAAAGTTTTATTAATAATTTAATTAAATATAAAATAATCATAACTCGATAAACGTGACGTTTTATTGATTAAAATTACCCGAAAATGAAAACGGGTTGAGTACCGATATATAATATATTATAATAAAACCCGAGTTGTTACATGAAACATGTGTGTCAGCATTAACGTTTTCTTCATTTTTGTCAGAACGTCGTATAGGAAGCATGTCATGCAAAATTATGCTCAAATGAAACAAAATATTCACAAAATTGAATGAGTTAACATGTTATTTTTTGTGTTGTCATTATGACAAAGTCGATAAGTCCCCTAAAACTTATCAAAATCTTTCTCATGTCGTAGCTCAGAAAAAGATAGTTATTGAAAAACATCTCTTGTTACAATTTAATGTCCTCATTACCTTCTATGGGTGGTAAGTTGATAAATATACCAATAAAGGTAACTCTCCATCTGTATTTTGGTTGAGTAGTCATAATTACTATTGTATGGGAAGTCTTCTTTTCCGAAATTAGTTCATAACTGAAATTCTTTCAATTATACATATAAGATATTGAGAATGAAATTTTCAGTAGAATGGACGTTCTTGGATATGTTTTTGTATGTGCATTTTTATTTAAGTTCATTTAAATAAAATTCATTATCTGATATAAAAAAATCAATTTATGCACACATTATACATAATATAGATACAAACATAGATGTAACTATTTGTTTTACTTGTAATTTTATAATTTGGATCATCCCGTGTGTAATTATTTGTTTTACTTGTAATTTTATAATTTGGATCATCCCGTGTGTTACACGGGATCTAACACTAGTTATGTTAATAAACTTAAAAAAATAAAATAAAGTGGCAGGTTAGCGGTGCGCTATAACCCCTTTTGAGTAGCAAATATGATCCTACTAAAAACGAAGTTTCGGGTTTTAGTAGCCAAAAAATTACTATTCACGACTCAGTGAGCCCTGGTAAAAAAGCCATTTCTTCCCATTCATCTTTGTAGGCCTAATTTGCTTTGTTCAAGAATATTACAATGGGCATTAACTTTTCAATACTTTTGTTTCTATAGGATTATATAATTCATGTTTATCATGTATTATAATTCTCAAATTAAGGAGCTTTGTGCAGGGATACTTAACCCAAATGGAAGATGGATGAAATCTGTTAAGTGGTGCCAGAGATTAGGTATTTTTGATTTATTGATTACTAGCTACTCAGCTAATTTTGTATATGTTCTTGCTTTTCTTGCTTTACTTGTAAGTGTTGTTCAATTAACTCCTCAGCTAATGTGCAGATAACTTTAGGTTGTAAACATGTGGAATCTTTGACTACAGTTGCACAATGAGTATACCTACCAATGAACAATAGATATTATATATGTTATTCGTACCACATCTTCTTTTGTTTTATCTCTGCAAATCAATAAAACTGATGACAAGTCCGCATATCAAGTTTGAACCATGGGTGAACATTGTATGAATAGGGAATTCTCACGGGTAAGAAGTAAGAGCATTCATATCCCATCCCTTAAATTTATGTGAGGAGAATATGTGAATTATATGGTGAGTTTTTGAGTGGTTGTGAGTGTAAATTATAGGGTGAAGAGAAAAATGTAGTGATTTTCTGTAACTTTGGGGAAACATTTGGGAAACATTGTTTGCCCCTATTTATTTTTTTAATATTTGTTAGATTGGTTGTGAGTAGAAGAGAAAGAAAACTGTAATGATAAAGGTATAAACAATATTATTTAATTGAACAGAATAGAGAAATGTAGCGTTTTTTAGTGTAATTATAAAGATAAGGATGAGAAAAAGAATGAGAATGCTCTAAGAACTCATTAAAGTTATAACATGGCCAACATTTGTTTTTATTTTGTATTCAAAGATTTTGATTTTACAAGCAATATGGTTGGCCTATTTCAGCAAACATATCTACCCATTCATCATTGTTTTGCAAAGACGATTAATAGAAGTCAATGACAATTACTATCAAAAGTTGGTATGTGCTTAAAACATTCGGCAGTAGTTTTCTAGCATACTGTTGTAACGGAGTCAAGGTAAACTTATTAATATTAGATACACATGGTAAAGTTACAAATATGATGTCTAATGTTGTGTACAAAAAAATATATAGATATTTATGATTTGTTTTTAAGTTTGTAAAGTATAATTGTAACTTTATTTTGTTCTTATTTAATTTAATATGCCATCTTTTTATTATTTTTTTTATAAACTTATTACATGCATATTTGTATAAATTTAACCGTCTTTCATATTATTGTACAACAAACGCACCAATTATTCTTTTGTTAAAGTATGGTCGTTTATGGTACAATTACGTCTCTTATAAACCAATAAAAGTCATTATAAAGTAAATATTGCATTAAATATCTAGTGTTATATGAGAGGAAATGCTATGTTTTGACATTCATGTTTGATTAAACATAGTTTTCTTTTAAACTGAAGTAAATTCCAAACTTTACTATTATACAAATACATGATATCTATCTATCTATCTATCTATCTATCACATAATATAATATATTTTCATTTATGATCAACGTATTAGTAAAAAATTATGTATTTAATTAAAATGTACGTTTAATAAGCAAAGATATTTATCATGGCTTTTCATTATTAATATTTTAAATGTTTTAGGCTTAAAAATTAAATTTGTTAAACTCGTGTTGTACACGGGTACCTAACCTAGTATAAAATAAAGTCAACTAAACGAATAGTTGGTGAGTTCCAACAAGTTTTAATATAAATACATAAAACTATACAATTCCATGAGACAAGTATATAATCGCGCAAGTAAGGTAATTTCCAATTGGTAATAACCAACGCACTCAGATAATCGAGCAGACAAGGTCCTTTCCAGTTGATAAAGACCAACGCACTGTGATCGGGAGTCCCTTTTCCACTCATAAAAAAATGGTCATGAGTGCATAGCGGGGCGTATAATCATACTTATTGAGGATACCACATGAAAGTAAGTTGGAGAAAGTAATCAAGTAACACACAAGTCCGTAATGCGAATTGTAGTTTGAAAATATGAATAACTAAGCAGTTGATTTTGTAGGATATGCTACCCCCAAAATGTAGAAAATGTTATAATGGGGGGGGAGGTGTGAGAAAGTTACCTTGAAAATGTGAAATGATACTTTGAACGATTCGAACAAATAAGGCGGAGAATCATGTTGGATTATCCTAAACAAGTAAATATGTATGCTAGATTTTAACAACGAGTCTAAATAGAAAGGAAACTACGACAAATTAAGACATAGAGATTTTTTTTATAAAAAATGAGCTTAACTAAAATGAATTCAAGTTTATGTTCATTTGATATTTATTAGTTGAATAATGATTTGTAAGTGCACAAATATAACTTATTAATATAAGCATAAATAACAAGATTAAAACAAAATTTGATTAAACGTTTTGTTTTTTAGTGACATATAAAATTAATTTACTGTTTTTTTTAACTTAAATGGTTTGAATGAATTATTAAAAAAAATATAAATATTAGTTTATGTTGAAAAATAAATAAATAAATAAATAAATAATATAAACAATAATTAATTTATTTAATTATTTATCTAAAGAAATCAAACATATTAGTTTTATTATAGAAATCTTTGAAAAAATTCATTTTATATATATCATCATACATTAATAAAAAAAGGTTTATAAGTTTATCATGATCAATGTATCATAACATTTAGATAATATTTATATTTGTTCTTGCAAAGTAACTAGGTTTGATATAATGTTTAGAAAATCAAGGTGTTTGTCTTGAATATCCATGATCATAATGATTCTTAAAACCCATATATAATATATTTATGATAAAAGTACCATGTTCATGAAGAACAACTTAAGACATTCAAGGTAAAATCAAAACTGTAAGGCCCCGGTCCCGATGCCCTATCTGACATTGGATTTACTCATAAACACAGTTTTAAATATCAGAGTTAATTAAAAACTTTTCGCGAAATAATAAAAGTCAACCATTCAATACAAAAAATTCAAATCTTGTCTTTAAACCTAACATAAAACATAGTATTAAAACATCATGACAGTTCTTCTTCAAATGTCAGCCTCTTCAGATCATGCCATATGTCATCGTTAAGCCAACTGCTTTAATCTATTCACCTGCGTGCATACTAAAAGTCATATACGTTGAGTGAGTTCTAGTTAATCAAGAAACATACGTTACATTCACATACTTCATACATTTAGACTTTACATTCTTTTATACATACGTATGTATATATCTTCATTTTTACCTTCTTACTTTCCTTTTTTGATGCTTTCATATTTATCTTACTTTACATAGTTTATTATATGTTTTGAAGAGTATTTCGTCCTATAACCTCTCAGATATAATAAGGGTGTGGTCCCTATCCTCTCAGATATTATAAGGGTCTGGTCCCTCCTTTCCGTTTACTCATACCTTCATACATATATTTCTTCATACTATCATCCATACAATTTCATACATACCTTTCTATATCATGCATACGTACTTTATAAAACATTAGCATAACATACACTTACCACTTAAAGTAAGTGTATTAACTAATCAAATCGAGTATGCACACAACCCCGAAAACATAACAAGAAAATGGGGCTAGAAACTCGCCTGTAAGCAATTTCTTTATGAATTTACGGGAATGCGCTTCTTGAGATGTGCACGGCTAACTATGTATCAATTAACAAGCATCACTTAACTACTCCTAATTATATCATATTTCTAGGTCATTTCCCTTTTTAAATGTTACCTTTCCTTATTAATTAATTACTTATCTTTAGCCCAATTATCATATAAGTCCATATCTATCGTTTACATACGTATACGCTGTGTATATTTCATTTATTTGGAAAATTATTCAAGCCCGTATAAGTTTTTAGAAGTGTAATTCCTTTCCAGTATAAGTCATTCTAGCGCATAAGCTTATATGTCCGTATAAATTATACGCCATATAACTTATATGTTGCGTGTAATTTATACGCCGTATAACTTATACGTTGTGTGTAAGTAATACGCATAAGTGACTTATGTGTTCTACACTTATACATTGATCATACTTACACGTTGAACATACGTATACACTGATCATACTTACACGTTGAACATACATATACGCTGCTCATACATACACGACGCATATTCCTATACGTTACATGTGCATATACGGCGTATATACATATACGATCGTATATACTTATACGGTTTATGTTCAGGCCAACTTTCTTATCTCGCGTTTTAGGGGTTTTCTTCGATTCCATTTATAACCCATCTAGCTTCGGGGTGTTCAGATCTCATATAAGGTGGCCCTTAAGCTCGTTTTTAGTTGGTTAAACACCCGAATAAAGCTAGATCTAGATTCAAACGGCTTATTCGGCATCCCGGGGCTGCGGTGTTGGGTTCTAAAATGTTGGGTCAGCTGAGATAAATGGTTTTCTTACCTTCGGTTGGTCTTGGATCGTTGAATATAATAGAGCAGAGAGTGTTTGTCTTAAGCATGTGTTTTTTATGGTGGAGGCTAAGGTGTAGAATGATGGAGATGGAAAGGATTTAGGGTTTAAGGGGTATTTATACTCCTTAAGACCATGGAGCTTAGGCCCATCTTCATCTTCAGTCCATAATTAATTCCATTTATTTTAGACTACCATCCTATTATCCTTATTATTATATTATTATTTTTCTACTAACTCAAATTAATTCTTCCAAAATAAATAATTTATTAAATATTATTCATAGAAATTTCGGTATGTTATAAATCTATCCTCCTTAAAAGAGGTTTCATCCCGTAAACCTAACTATTGTTTAAACAGGTCTAGGCAAAACTTGCGCATCTCCTCCTCAACTTCCCAAGTAGCGGCTGATCCTCTACGATGCTTCCATTTCACTTTCACTAAAGGAATAACTTTATGACGAAGCTGCTTTCCCTTACGGTCAACTATCCCTACAGGCTGCTCGATGTAGTTCAACTATCCATCAACCTCGATGTCTACTAATGGCAAGTGAGAAGTGTCATCAGCTAAGCATTTTCTCAAGTGAGAAACATGAAAAGTAAAGTGAATTCCTTCAAACTCCTCAATCAAATCCAGTTTGTAGGCCACCTCGCCCACACCATCGACGATCTTAAATGGTCCAATGTACCTTGGACTTAACTTTCCTCTGTTCCTGAAATGAATATTCCCCTACCAGGGCGAGACCTTGAGCATCACATTGTCACCAACGTTACACTCGATTGGTCGTCGCTGCTTATCAACATACAACTTTTGCCAGTCTTGAGCAGCTTTCATTCTTGCCTTGATCTGATCAAACCTTGAAGAGGTTTCTTTCACAAATTCTAGACTTCCAATTTCTTTCTGGCCAATCTATCCCCAACATAAAGGAGTCCTACAACGTCTACCTACATCTCAAACGGTGGCATACCAATACTCGAATGGTAGCTGTTGTTATAAGAAAATTCATCAAGATGCAAATGATCATTCCAACTTTCTCCAAAGTCTGAAACACAAGCACTCAGCATATTCTCAAGGCTTTGAATAGTCCTTTCAGACTGCCAATCGGTTTTAGGAAGATACGCCGTACTAATATTCAATCTTGTTCCCATAGCTTCATGGAACTTCTTCTAGAATCTCGAAGTAAGGCAGGTATCCCTATCAAACACGATCGACAGCGGCACTCCATGCTTAGCCACAACCAATTTTATAAGAACATTTGTTAACATTTCTGATGAGATAGCCTCTCGTATAAGCTGAAAGTCAGCACTTTTAGTTAAACGGTCCACAATCACCCTAATGGCATCATGATGTTTAGCTGTCCGGGTTAGATTAGTTATGAAATCCATGGTGATGTGTTCCCATTTCCATTCTGGTATCTCTAGTGGCTGCATCTTCTCATAAGGTTTCAGGTGCTCTACTTTGACTTGAAAGCAAGTTAAGCACCTACTAACATAATCTACTACGTCATTCTTTATACTCGGCCACCAGTAGTCTCTCTTATGATCTTGATACATCTTGGTGGATCCTGGATGAATCGAGTACCTCACCTTGTGAGCTTCATTTAATATTTGATCTCTAAGATCTACATGGCGTGGAATCCACATACGATCACACCTAGTCTTCACACCATGAGCGTTGTCCATAAGCTCATCTTTCTGTCTGAAGACTCTCTTTTTCTTCATTAGCCAATCATCTGTAAGCACCTCCGACTGCACCTTGATGATCTCTTCAAAGAGATCTGAGTTAATGATCAACTTATATGACTTCACGGTTGCAATGACTTTTTATTTTTACGGCTTAGCTCGTCCGCAACCACATTAGCCTTACTCGGATAGTATTTGGTATCACAATCATAGTCCTTTATTAACTCTAGTCATCTCCTCTGTCTTATGTTCAACGCTTTCTGCTCGAAGAAGTACTTTAAACTCGTATGATCGGTATAAATAGTACACTTAGTACCATACAGATAATGTCCACATATCTTGAGAGCATGCACTACCGCTGCTAGCTTTAAGTCATGCGTTGGATAGGTACTTTCATTAACCTTCAACTGTCTGGACGCATAAGCTATAACTTTTCCTCATTTTATTAACACGCAACCTAACCCACTATGCGAGGCTTCGGTACAAACAACCAAATCCTAGTCACCATCGGGTATAGCAAGGATTAGAGCTTGCGTGAGTCTTTAACTTAATTCGTCAAAGGCCTCCTCTTGAAACTTAACCCAATTGAATACTACAAACTTTTGGTTCTTCGGTTAATGGTGCGGCTATTATGGAGAAGCCTTCAATGAATCTCATATAATAGCCAGCCAACCCTAAGAAGCTGCGTATATCAGTCGGGTTCTGCGGAGTTTTCCAATTCAATATCGCCTCAATCTTAGCTTGGTCCACTGTAATTCCTTCTAGATTGATTATGTGACCTAGAAACTGCACTTCACGCAATCAGACACGCGCTTCGAAAACTTAGCATACAGCTTTTCTTTCTTCATGATCTCCAATACTTCTTGTAACAGTGGTTAATTTTCAAAACCGAAAACCTGACCCGTTTTATATTTTCGGTTTGTTAATATTTATTTTTATATATTTTTATAATATTATTAATTAATCTCAGTTTTTGTTAACGTATTTTATGTGATCATTTCTATGAAATTATACTTTTCACCACATTTGTAGTATTACATACTCATATAAAACATTCATAATCAAGATCAAATATTTATGTACATGTCTCATTCACTACTACTACTACTACTGCTACTGCTACTGCTACTGCTACTGCTACTGCTACTGCTACTGCTACTGCTACTGCTACTCCTACTGCTACTGCTACTGCTGCTACTACTATACTCCTACTCCTACTGCTACTGCTACTGCTGCTGCTGCTGCTGCTACTACTACTACTACTTTTATTATTATTGTTATTATTATTTTTATTATTATTATTTTATTATTATTATTATCATCATCATCTTCATCATCACCATCATCATCATCATCACCATTATGTTTTCATATGTTACTTAACTAGTAAAAACTAATGAATGTTTTAATTAAATAAAATTTATTAAAATAGTTAAACCTTTTGAATGCTCTATTAAACTATTTTTAATTTTCTTTTAATTATATTACACATGATTTAATTTCTTAAATTCTATAAAACATAACCACTCTAAAAATTTACTGTAAAAGGAGAACTAATCCTCCATCCTTTTCACACTTCAATACATTATTTTCATCAGCTTAAGAGCACTAACAAGCAAGTTTTTACCATTTCATGTATTTTATTGCTTTTTGTTTTGATATTTATCTTGAATGTTCATACTTGTTCATAAGTTGTTCCTCGTGATCATGTTTCTTTTATCATAAAAATCATATATTTTGGTTTTAGGAATAATTATGATCATGGGTATCCAAGATAAACACTTTGATTTTTCTAAATCTTGGATCAAACCTAATTATTTTGCAAGAACAAGCATGAATATATATTTATCTGAATATTATGATTTGTTGATCATCATAAACTTATAAACTTTCTTTTAAAAGAGATGATTTATAACAATTTCTTTTATTTAAAATACTTTACAATAGATATAACATACTTCATATCTTTAAATTAATAATTGAGTAAATTAAATATTGTTTATTTCATTTCAACATAAACTAATATTTATAGCTTCTTTAAAAAAAATCATGCAAAACATTTAAGTTAAGTAGTAAATTAATTAATTATGTTACTTGACAAAAAAACGTTTAATCGTAAATTGTTATTGATATTGTTATTTAATCTTATATTATTAAGTTATAATTATTTATCTACAAATCATTATTCAACTAATAAATATCAAATGATTTAAATAAACTTTATACATTTTTGTTAAACTCATTAAAAATCCCCAAGTCCGCATTTACCATAAGTTAATGATATAGATATTAAAATAATGCATAATTCCTAAAAGTAATATTATTTAACTTTTAGAATCCCGATAGTTAGTCTTTAAATTTTGTATTTCCTTTTTAATTAGAGTTTGTGAGGTTCGATCGTTTCAATTTCCTTAAACACGCTTTCGGTTATTATTTCAAATTGTCTTCAATCTCAAAAGTGATTTCTCACACCCCCTTTTACTCTTTTACTACTTTTGGGGGTAGCATATATATCCTACCCAAATTAAATTTTCGTTTATTCATTATTTACAAACTACAATTCGCTACATGGACTTGTGTGTTTACTTTTTACTTGCTCAAAATTACTTGCACATGGATTACTTCGATATAATATGACCATACACCCCTTTTTGCGCTCAAGATATTTGTTGTTATGAGTGGAAAAGGGCCTCATTATCCGAGTACGTTGGTTCACAATCTCAAATGGAAAGTACCTTACTTGCGCTTATCTAACTTGCTCAAAATTACTTACACATGGATTACTTGGATATAGTATGACCATACACCCCTTTTTGCGCTAAAGATATTTGTTGTTATGAGTGGAAAAGGGCCTCATTATCCAAGTACATTGGTGCAAAATCCCAAATGGAAAGGACCTTACTTGCTCATTTACACTTGTTCATGGAATTGTATGGTTTTTATGTACTTATATCAAAACTTGTGTGAACTCACCAACAATTTATTTAGTTGACTTTATTTTATATATCTGCTACAGGCACACTATTAGAAGATAATATGAGAAGAAGACATTAGTACTTAGGATATTAAAAGAAATGGTCAAAATACTTTAATATGTGTATTTCTTTGTATTTCCTTTACTTCCAAACTTGTGTACCTATTGTTCAAATCAATTAATGGTAATACTGTCACTTAATAGTGTCACATGTGTTTTGAGCAATCTGTACGTCACACTCGGGCGTATTCCGCTTTAGCCGGGGTGTTACAGATTGGTATCAGAGTCGTGACTATAAGATAGGACATTAGACATAGTGTTCTAGTTGGTTATAGCTTATTTTTATATATTTAGGGTTGCATGATTAGAAATTATATGTGCCATATTTGATTGTTCAAAGCACTTACTTGTTACTATTTTACTGATGATTCAATTACTTCAATTACACAAGCACACACAAGTCCAAGGCTTATGCCTAAAAACAAAGATTTTCAAACTTTTTCAACAATCGATTTTCTTTTGGTTTTCCGAGATTTCTTCTTCTTATAGATGATTCTATATGGCGGGTATGTAGTAATTGGAAGGGGATTATGCTTGTTTTCCGAACTCTTGACACCAAGGATATTGAAACCTAAGGATAAACATTGCTCGTAAATCCCAATCAGAAGCAGGACCCGGATGCTTACCTGGAGAGTTTGGAAAGGGCATGAAACTTATTAGGCCAATACATACCACCCCAACACCATATGAATCACAACTTTAAAGATTTTAATGTGACCATGTCCTCTTTGTGAAAAGGAATATGGTTGCACTCCTAAGGATGTCATACAAGTCATGGTGGTTCATGCGACGTGTGACTCTGACCCTTAATGTATATGTGTTTTAGCTGAAAGTCTACCAAGTCGTGGTGATACATGAATACCCAGCTTTCGGTTCGATTTAATTACGTATTTTGATTTTTTTTTTGTTGTAATAAGAGAATAGTCGAGTTTCATTGTGATTATTTTAGTTATATATTCATCGATTATTATGTTTTAAAATTGAAAATTCAAAAAGTCATGGTAATACATGTATAGTCGAGTTTCAATTCGATTATTTTATTTATATATTCGTTTACTATTATGTTTTAAAATTGAAAATTTGAAAAGTCACGGTGATGCATGGATAGTCGATTTTCAATTCGTTTTCTATATTTGTAGCTATTCATTATTTTTATGGTTTGAGTGGGAATACAAAGAGTCATGGTGGTACATGAGCGCCTGATTTTCAATTCAATTTCATTATTTATATTATGTTTGATATATTATTCAAAAATTTGTGAGATTTTTATGAAAATGGGCATTCCAATTTCAATTTCGGATTTTTATTCATGTGATTTTCTTTCCTTATTTATTTTTATTTTAGATTTATATGGATTAATTATGATATTTCTTTTGGTTGTTAATATTAATTTCATATCTACGTCCCATGTCACGCGAATCATCCACGTATCGGAACATAATGTCTTGTTACCCTCAACGTCGCCTCAACAACTTAACTCGCGAAGCGACTACTCATATTATCGCACCATTGGCCACCGAAACCCGTATTAACCATGACAGTAGATCCAATAACTATGCTTGAACCGATCCAAAACCCAACACAACTCTTGGACACTCAAACGTACCCCAAGAAAAAGCTTGACACGGGGACACACCCTTTGTATAACATGTTTAAATCCCATCACTCCATTACAATACAAGTGTGATAATTTCAGCCACCGCCTCTAACAAAAAACCTATACATATTTAACATCACCTATTCTTACAACCTGTTACCCAACTATTTATCCCAACTATATGCCTTATGCTCGTACTTCAAGCATGCTCTCATTGCAGTGACCCGAGTACCCCCGCAATACTGAAAAAGGCCTAACTTGTTTCCGCCATTCAATATCTTAAACCGCATCCTCTGACCACTTGGAGCTCACTTGTAGCCTTACACCCCTACATAGCCTCTTCATACTCGTCAAACACACTTATTTCTATTATTATTATTATTTTAAAATCAGGAATGTTTCTCCGCATTCAATATATATATATATATACACGAAAACCTTACACTTATAATTTTAAAACCGCAAATTATTTAGAATAGTTAATTAACAAGTATTTAATCAAGTTGATTATCTTCAAAACGACTTTAAGTCAAACATATGGTTATTATTATCACTATTATTTTTGTTGTTATTAATATTATTAGTATTGCTATTATCATTGTTATTTCATTTTTACTATTATGATCACTATTTGTAACATCACGTTTTCTCGTTTCGGTTAATAAAATAAAAATATGAGTTATTATGAGTCGGGCTAGTGTTGGGTTAAATGGATATGGGCTATGGACTTGGGTTATGAAGGAAAGAAGGAAAGACCATGGGCTTAAGCCCCTGATCCATAAATATATAAACCATAATTACCCATTTAATTCATTCATTTACACATATTCCATAAACCACCAAAACATACACTTAAGCTCTCTCTATAATTTCTCTCCTTTCTCTAGCCAAACTAAGATAGAAAACTGATCCCGATCCAAGGTAATGATAGTATGATGTTGTATGAACTAAAACCTGTTAGGTCTAGTCACGAACCGACGAGCCGACACCGTTAATTCTTTAAAGTCACAAGATCCGGTGGAATCGGGTATAAACCGAACCTATTATGAGCCTAGGGGCCACCCTAGCTCAGATCTAGATCGAACGGGTCGAAAAACGGTGGAAAATGAGTCAGATCTCGTTTTTCCGGTGAAGTCGCGGTTTTCCAGAGACGATGGCGCCGGAAAACGGCGTACGAGGTTAGCGAAATGTCAGAGAATGTTTCTGACATTCTCTGACCTAACCCTAATTTGTTAACGGGTAATTAACGAACTAGAGGTAATTCATCAGGTGATTCGTTAATGGAAGCTTAACGAACTAGCCTTAGTTCCTATCCAAATTCGTTAAGGAAAGGATAACGAATTAGCCCCAATTCGTTATGACCATTCGTTAAAAAGAGATAACGAACTAGAAGGTTCAATTCGTTACAGAGGGGTCATTCGCTATGAAGTTCAATTCGTCAAACGACCAGTTCGTTATAGGGTCCAATTCGTTACATGGACCAGTTCGTTATAATAGTCAATTCGCTATCAAGTAACGAATGGGCCATTCGTTATGAACCCAATTCGTTAAGAACAAAGTAACGAACTAGAAGTTTGATAAAGTTTTCGTGTTGGTTTTAGCGACACGGACCGTTTAGGAATAAGTTTTGTTATCTTGTCATTTTCCCCACATTATAACTTATGTTATGTATGAGCATTTTATAACTTTAGGGGTTGTTCTAAAACAGTCCCTAATAGTCGTGTCGGGTTTAAGTTTAAAAGTCGAATTTTCGACCGTTAAAGTTACCGACAAGTCAAATAAGCCAAATGTAACATCCCGTTTTCTCGTTTTGGTTAATAAAATGAAAACATGAGTTATTATGAGTCGGGCTAGTGTTGGGTTAAATGGGTATGGGTTATGGACTTGGATTAAAAGGAAAGAAGAAAAGACCATGGGCTTAAGCCCATGATCCATAATTATATAAACCTTAATTACCCATTTAATTCATTCATTTACACATATTCCATACACCACCCAAAACACACACTTAAGCTCTCTCTCTAGTTTCTCTCCTTTCTCTAGCAGAGCCAAGAAGGAAAACCGATCCCGCCCGGTTTTCCAGCACGGCGGCGCCGGAAAGGCGGCGCGAGTATTTAAGGTTGTCAGAGAATGTTCTGACATTCTCTGACCTAACCTAACTTTAATTCGTTACGAAAGTATAACGAATTAACCCATGGTTCGTTATGCCAATTCTCTGTGGAAGGATAACGAATTAGCCTCATTCGCTAGCTAATTCTTTAACAATTCGTATGCTAATTCGTTAATGAAAGAGTGACAAAATAGCCCCGGTTCGTTAAGTCCAATTAGTTATGGTGACCAATCCGTTATAAGGTCTAATTTGTTATGGGGACTGGTTCGTTATAAGGGTTCAATTTGCTATGAAGTTCAATTCGTTAACAAGACAAAACGAATAAGTCCAGATTCGTTAAAAGGTCCAATTCGTCATGAGGGCAGTTCGTTTTAAAGTAATGCATGGGTTCATTCGTTATGAACCCAATTCGTTAAGAACTGGGTAACGAACCAGAAGTTTGATAAAATGACAGAATGGTCCCTGGACTTAGAAAAGAATGATTTAATTGCAAAATAGCCCTTGAACTATATTAATTTATAGAAGATACCTTACAGCGAATTGAACCCCGCTAGGGGCTTCCGCCCCTAGAACCTCGCTGCCAGGGGCCCTCCCCCGGACCCCCGTTCGTTGAGGGTAATAATTAAACTAGAAACACGATATGGGTAGTGATAGTTAAATTGATACGTGTAATTGTTATACAGTTAGTCATGCACAACTCAACAAAGGAATAACCATAAACGGTGAACGTAACTGAGTTCAGGTGAGTTTCTAGCCCCATTTCATTGTTATGTTTTCGGAGCTATGTGTAACACCCCAAAATTTCTAAAATAATATTAATTATATTAATTGATATTGGTGGGAAAGTTTACTCGGGTTAGTGGAGAATTAATAAGTAAAGGAGTTATTATGAGTCGGGCTTGTGTTGGGTTAAGTAATATGGGTAATGGACTTGGTTTAGAGAGGAAGGAAGATACATGGGCTCAAGCCCATGACCCATCATATAAATACCTTCATTATGCCTAAATCATTCATTTACACATATTCCATACACCACCCAAAACACAAACTTAAGATCTCTCTCTAATTTTTCTCATTTCTCTAGCCGAACCAAGATAGAAAACTGATCCCGATCCAAGGTAATGATAGTTTGATGTTGTATGAGCTCAAACCCGTTAGATTTAATCACGAAACGAAGAGCCGACACCTTTAAACCGTTAAAGTCATGAGATCCGGGTGGAATCGGGTATAAACTGAACCTAAGATGAGCTTAGGGATCACCCTAGCTCAAATCTGGATCAAACGGGGTGAAAAACGGTGAAAACGATGGTGAAACAAGCGACATCTCGCTTTTCCAGCGAGATCCCGTTATTCCGGCAATGGCGGCGCCGGAGAATGTGTGTACGAGGTAAGGGAATGTATGAGAATGTTTCTGACATTCTCTGACCTAACCCTAATTCGTTAACGGGGAGTTAACGAATTAGAGATAATTCGTTAAGGGGGAGTTAACGAACTAGAGGTGATTCGTCAAGTGGTTCGTTAATGAAGCTTAACGAACTAGCTTTAGTTCGTGTCCAAATTCTTTTTGGAAAGGATAACGAATTAGCCCCAATTCGTTAAGGGACTGAGACGAACTAGAAGTTAGGCAGAATTATAGAATGGTCCCTGGACTTAGAAAAGAATGAGATAATTACATAATAGTCCTTGTACTTTGTGTTGGTACATGTGTCAGTAGTTCATAGTCTAGCATTTGTAATCGAGTCTGTAATGTAATTATGTTTTGATTATGATTATTTATGTAAAACGCGAAGTTGTCAACAAGTTCGCTATGGCGAACTTGTTGAATCAGCGAAGTTATTGACAACTTCGCCTGTGGCGAAGTTGTCGTGTTTATATACTGTTCAGCGAACAGTTTACGTAGTTGGTCATTTTTAAGGGTTTGTTTCAGTTGTTCAGTGAACGTGTTCGTGTCATAGTCTGTAACTGTGACCTCGGGTCACGTGTTTGTTATCAATATAACGTGGTTGGTTTATTGCTTTCGTGTTCGATCTCTACATACTCTACACTCGTATCTACCCACGCAGGGATTCCGCACCTGCGTTGTTAGCGACGTCCCGTGTACAATCCGTCCAGGAGCCTACAATTGGTATCAGAGCCATCGGCTCGATTGTGAGGTTCGGGATTTCACGCGGGTGTAGAAAACGTCTCGTTTGACCTATTCGCGGGACGTGTTTTTGTTGGGATTGTGTTTTGCTCGTGCTTGACAGTCATTTTCAAGCCATTGCATTGATTGGAATCGGCTGGATCGACGAAAACAGATCTGAACAGTTTCCTTGTTCATCGGGCGAAGTTATCGTTCTTCGGGCGAAGTTACCATTCTTCAGGCGAAGTTGCCGTCACTGGAATTAGGGTTTTCGGCGAAGATATAAGGATTAGCGAAGTTAACCACAACTTCGCTTACCTCATAAGTTCGCCTTAGCGAAGTTATCCGCAACTTCGCTTCCCACCCAAGTTCGCTTAACCCCTAAGTTCGCTCATTCTAAGCGAAGTTATTTTTAACTTCGCCAGGTCAAGCGAATTTGAGGCTCAGCGAAGTTCTCTTTTCAGCGAAGTTAACTTTCAAGCGAAGTTATTCTTAACTTCGCCTACTGAGCTGTTTTAATATTTTTTTATTATTTTCAGGTTTTTCAGGTTTTCGCAAGGATGTCGTCGATTAACATCTCCGATTTGGTCAAGATGGAAGTAGAAGCGGGGTCTGCCACTAAGGCCTCGAGGCTGATGAAAGGAACTGACTTCGTGGCATGGAAGGACAGATTCATCCAATACATCAAATACCAGGATGCCAAAATGTGGGTGTGCATCCAGGATGGATATATCCCTCCAACTATGCAATACGAAGGCCGTGACGTAGTTAAGAAGTACAGCAAAATGGAGGACGAAGAAAAGAAAATGTATGAGGCTGAGAGTAAGGCCCATGCAGCTATAACAATGGCACTTCCTCAAGAGGTTCTCCATACGTTCCGAAAGTACACTTCTGCAAGAGAGCTTTGGGATGCTCTTGAAAATAGATTCGAGGGGAATGTGGGTATCCGTGCATCGAAGGTAAAACTTTTGAAGACCCAGTTCTCCGTCTTCAAATTTTTGAAGAACGAATCACTGGATGATATTATCACCAGATACTATCATCTAATGACAGAGCTTAGCAATTATTCGATTGCTTACCGAGAAGAAGAGATCGTTGAAAAGCTTCTCGATGCTCTCCCACCGAAGTGGGAAATGTACACCGTTCTTATGAGGGAAGACAGAGACTTTCCAAATTATGATCTTGAAACGGCAGTAAACAAGCTCAGAACTTATGAGCTTAATATGGTTCGAAAAGAAACACCTACAGATCAGATACAAGACCCTGGTATGTATGGTGCAAAGGTTAACTCAGGCTCAAGTTCGAGGCCTGAATCTGCTGCTTATTACTCTAAAGGGGAGTCAGGTTCTGACTCGTCTCATGAAGGAAACGTTTCTGTAAACTCGAATGGTGATGTATGTTTCGTTGCTGGAGGATCATGTACTTCAAAGCCTCAAGCATCCACAAGTAGTTTTTCTGCTAATGCCTCAAGCAATAATTATTCCAAGATGCCTATGAGTGTAAAATCTGCTGAAGAGCAGTTTGCAGTCTATGCATCATTTATTGCTTCCTACGAAAACTACATCCAGGGGAAGATTGTGGACCCTGCTGTACTAGATGAGGATTACGACCAGATCGATGCTGATGATCTGGAGGAGATGGATTTGCAATGGCAAATGGCAATGATTGTGAGGCGTGTGAAACGGTTTATGAACAAAACTGGGAGAAAGTTTGTTGGTGGTCGGCCCGGGTTCGACAAATCCAAGGTAAGGTGCTATAATTGTCAACAGTACGGGCACTTTGCCAAGGAATGCAGACATGAGAGGGTTGAACGAGGACAAGGTCGGCCTACACAACATTCTGGAGTTAACAGAGAGATTAACGCCATGTTGACCAGAGAAGCAGGTGAGTACAACTGGAACCTTCATTCAAGTGGTTCTGGTGAGCAAGCAAACATGGCTGAGGCTGAAGTTAAAGAATGTGAGAAGGTTGATGGAACTGAGAAAGCTACTGAAGAAGAAACAGCTTTCATGGCAAATGACAAGGACACTCGCTCCGAGGTAAGTAATAAGAATATTTGTACTAATTGTGAAAATTTATCTGAGCAACTAACAACTATGACTGATCAGTACGTCCGTTTAGATGCTGACTTTAAAACTATTAAAGAAGATCACCATTTTACAAAAGCAAGAGAAACAAGTTATAAAATTAAAATAAAAGCATGTGAAAAAGACATTCAAAGCTTAAACTTGCTGAGAAAATTGAAATAATTGATCTTAGTTATGAAGTTTTGGAGGAAAAAACTAAAGTGATTGCTGATCGGGATAAACAGATTGCTGACCACCAGGTAAAGGTGGTGGAACTGAACCGCAAACTTGAGCAGTTCAGGAATTCCTCGGCAATCCTTGATCACCTCGTGAGTGATCAAGGTACCTCTGCAAAGAGGGGAGGAATCGGTTATCACGAAGTTCCACCACCCTTTAACCACAACTATACTTATAATCCAAGTGTTCAGAAATCTGTTGATTTCGAGGTTCCTCAGACAACTCCTATCAAGATTACAAGTGTAGAACCAAGTGTTAGCTGTGGCGAAACGAGTTCGCCTGTTTCTAGTGTGAATATTTCTGTTTCAAGTCCTGTCTCATCGGATTCGGATAAGTTGTCCGAATCTGGTCAGACAAAAGAGAAGGTAGGTTTACCCACCGATGGAGATAAAAATAAAGTTTCTAAAAAGAGTTCTCCACTCAATCCGTACGTCCCACCTTATGTGAGACAAACGGCTGGTAACACTGCCTCTACATCCAAACCAACATTTGACAAGAAAATGGAGAGTCGATGTTGCTTTAGATGTAACAAGTTAGGACATCTAGTTGCAGATTGCCCTTTGAAACCGAGATTTAGAGATGTGAAGCAAAATAAAACTGAGTATAAGCGTCATTTTGCTACTGCTAAAAATGAAAACTTTAAAAAATGCCAAAATGTATCGAATTCAAGTTTTCATAAAAACAAACCTCAGTTTTACAACCAAACCACAAGATATAACACTTTCAATTCTCAAAGGTTTGGAAGGCATTACACTCAATCTGCAGGGAGATTCCCTAACAGGACTTACAGAAATTATCCTGATGCTAACTTGAGAAAGCCAGGGTACGGGACGTATCGATCCAAGACCAATTGGTCTTGGGTCCCAAGATTCTAACTCTTTGTTTTATTGTGCAGGAACAGTTGAACAGGGCTGCCAACAATCTTTGGATTGTAGATAGCGGCTGTTCCAGGCACATGACAGGCAACAAACACTTGTTGCAAGACTTAAAACCTGTTCAGGGAGCTAGAGTTAGTTTTGCTGGTGAAAGCGGTGGAAGGATTACCGGTAGAGGAACTGTGTCGAATGGGAGAATGACACTTGAAAATGTAAACTTTGTGGAGGAGTTAAAGCATAATCTGCTGAGTGTGTCGCAGATTTGTGATAAAGATTACACTGTCCATTTCACGAAAAATGAAGCGATCGTATTGAAGCCTGGTTTTCAAATACCAGACGAATGGATAGTAATGAAAGCTCCACGTGAAATGAATACATATATGATGGACATGAGGTCTACTGAAATGGCCACCGGAGAATCTTGTTTAATGACAAAAGCAAGCGAATCAGAATCAGAATTGTGGCACAGGAGAATGGGACATATTCATCTTCGGAAGATGAACTTCATTGTCAAGAATGGGCTTGTGATGGGCGTTCCCTTAAAAAGTTTTAACTTTGAAGACAAATGCATAGCCTGCAAGAAGGGAAAACAACACAAGAAATCCCATCTCACCAAGAAAATTAACTCAATTGCCGGTACTCTAGAACTACTTCATATGGATCTCTTCGGTCCCGTGAATGTACAAAGTCTAGGCGGTACCTCTTACTGCTTGGTGATAACTGATGACTACTCGCGATACTCGTGGGTGTATTTTCTGAAAACGAAAGACGAGACGACTCAGATGGTGAAGAATCTCATTACAAAAGTTGAGAACGTCATGAGTAAATCAGTTAAATTCATCAGAAGCGACAATGGGACAGAGTTCAAGAACTTTGAAATGGAAATCTTCTGTCTTCAGAAGGGAATTGAGCATCAATACAGCGCTCCGTATACTCCACAACAGAATGGAGTGGCTGAAAGGAAGAACCGAACGTTAATTGAAGGAGCCAGAACTATGCTGGCAGACTCGAAGCTTCCTGTGATGTTTTGGGCTGAAGCAGTTGCTACAGCCTGCTATGTTCTGAATAGGGTGCTAACCGTTAAGAGACTTGGAAAAACTTGTTATGAGCTTATGCACGGAAGGAAGCCCAACTTGTGCGGTCTTGAACCATTTGGGTCTCCTTGTTCGATTTTGAAGACTAATTCGAAATTTGGTGAAGTAGCCGATGAGGGAATCCTAGTCGGTTATGTTGTTGGGACACCCAACAGACGGGTCTTCAATACGTCGACTTGCAAGGTGGAGGTGGTTTGTAACACTGACATTACTAGTTACCAACCGCCAAAACCAAGCAATGGACCTGCTGAGCTTTTCGACTATGTTAAACTTTTTAAGTCGTTTAACGTACCTGATTTGGAAATTTCTGAAGAAGACGAAAGAGCTGTGACGAAGATGATACTTGATGAGGAAGAGAATATATTGCAACATCAGATTTTTGAGAAATCTCAACCTTCCACATCAAACACGATCGATACCCCTGCGGCCTCAACTGAAGATGAATTTATTAATCCTTTTCACTCTCAGCCAGAAACAACCATAGATGAGATCTCTTCAAACTTGGAAGATAATTTGCATGTCGGTGATGTTCCGACCACGAGAATTCACAAAGATCACCCATTGGAGAATATTATAGGTGATGTGTCCTCCGGTGTACAAACCAGAAGTAGCTTGAATGAGCACACCTGTGTTTATACAAGCATAAAAGAAACGGGTATACTGAACGAATGTTTGTACTCCTGCTTTATAAGCCAAATTGAACCAAAGAATTATCAAATGGCTTTAAAGGACAGCTCGTGGGTCGAGGCCATGCAAGAAGAGTTGGCTCAGTTCGAGAAAATGGAAGTTTGGACCTTGGTTGAAAAACCAAGAAATGTGCATGCTATAGGCACAAAATGGGTGTTCAAGTGTAAGAGAGATGATAAGGGAATTATCGTAAGAAATAAGGCGAGGCTGGTTGTTAAAGGTTTTAATCAGCAAGAGGGTATTGATTACAATGAGGTGTTTGCTCCTGTCGCCCGGTTAGAAGCGATTCGATTGTTTTTGGCGTTTGCTGCATTTAAAAAGATGAAGGTATTTCAGTTGGATGTGAAGAGCGCGTTTCTAAACGGGAAAGTTGATGAGGTTGTGTATGTTGAGCAACCTCCGGGTTTTCCTGACCCAGACTTTCCTGATCATGTATACAGGTTGAGCAAGGCGTTATATGGGTTACATCAGGCACCTCGTGCCTGGTATTCAACGTTATCGGACTACTTGCTGGAAAATGGTTTTGAAAGGGGATTGATTGACAGTACGTTGTTTGTGAAGAGAGAAGGATGTGACTTCCTACTGGTTCAAGTCTACGTGGATGATATCATTTTTGCTGCATCAAGAGTATCCATGTGTCAGGATTTTGAAGCTGTCATGAAGAAACGATTCGAGATGAGTGCTATGGGTGAACTAACTTTCTTTCTAGGATTGCAGGTTGATCAGAAGAAGGACGGGATGTTCATTCATCAAACGAAGTACGTTCATGATGTGCTGAAAAGATTCAAGATGGAGGACAGTTCTCCATATGATACTCCCATCTGCGTCAATCACAAATTGGGTGCTGAATCAGATGGTGACGCAGATGTGGACCCAACTCTGTATCGGGCAATAATAGGTTCATTAATGTATTTAACTGCTTCTAGGCCTGATATAATGTTTGCTGTTTGTCTTTGTGCACGTTTTCAGGCAAATCCGAAAGAATCTCATTTGAAAGGTGCAAAAAAGAGGATACTACGGTATCTCAAGGGCAAGCCGAAGCTAGGGTTGTGGTACCCAAAGGGAGGAGACGTTGAACTGGTGGCATATACAGATTCTGATTATGGGGGATGCAATCAGAGTCGGAAGTCAACCACAGGAGGCTGTCAGTTTCTTGGAGGAAGATTAGTTTCCTGGCAGTGCAAGAAACAGACATCAGTTGCTATTTCAACATGCGAAGCTGAATGCATGGCAGCATCCAACTGCTGCTCTCAGGTTTTGTGGATTCAGCAACAATTACGCGACTATGGTCTGAATTTCTTACTCACTCCTATTTTAATTGATAACACTGCCGCTATCTCAGTAATTAACAATCCCGTGAAGCACAGTAAAACTAAGCATATTGACATTCGTCATCACTTCATACGGGATTGTGCTGAGAAGAAACTGATCAAGATCGAAAAGGTTGATACACTTGAAAATTTTGCTGACTTGTTTACAAAAGCGTTTGATAAATCTAGATTTCAAAACCTAATTGAGCTGAACGGGATGATCAATCTCGAGTAACCATGCCTTTGTGTTTATTTAAAAAAAAAAAAAAAAAATGTGTGTCATTATTGCTTAAAATTAGTCGGTTACCTCAGTTTGATGGACATATCCTAGGATATGTTTTGGTCCTCGTTTCAACTTAGAGAATGAGGATAGCCATTAACCGGAAGACTGAAAGTGACCGGGGCAGTTATGACGTGTGTTCTTTCAGTTGCTGAAAATTAGTCGGTCATTCTTAGTAAGAAGGACACATACTTGTATGTGGTCGGTCCAGTTGATCCATTGGATCTTCAGGATAGCCGTTTACCTGACGACTTTGACGTGATCGGGGCGATTGAAATCAAAATTTTTTAGGGAAATGAAATTACTTTTCAAGTCTAATACTTCGTAAGAAATTCTGTGCTGTGTTTAACAGAAAATTGATCCAACCTTGGAAAATGATATATATACTGATTGTGTGTGCTTAACTAGTGAAGTTATTAGGCTTAAAAGGCTTTAGAACAGTCATTGTATGTCATGGTAATTTTTATGGTGCGTAAAAGTGTATGTGATACTAACTTAAACTACTCGAATTTACGTGGAAACTTCTTAAGAGTTTTGAATGTCTTCACACATATCTTTCCGAATGATAGGCAGAAAAGCAACTACCCAGTCATACACGAGCCCGTGAGTGATCTGATTCCCGTGAAGAAAGCATTTCAAGACACTGCAGTGATCCAGATTCGGGACTTGCAGTAGTTTAATACTCCGAAGTCAATAAGAATGTTTGGTTAAAAAAAAATGTGTATATCTTTAGTACTTATGAGACATAGTAACAATCAAGACTTCTCATGTCTGGAGTAAGAAGAGAACGGGAAGCAGTCAACGAGTATATACAAGTTAATCAGACACTATGGGTCGAAGTCAACTCGGGGTGACTTGGGTATAGCCAAATACGCTTTGAGAATAGATAGAAGACATCATTATCTCTGAGTTGTTGTCTACTTAAATTTTGAGCTTAACTGAACCTTAATCCGTATCACAGAAACAATGAAAACCATTTAAGTTATTTACATGCTTACAACCTGTTTCTCTATGTCATAATACAGCTAAACACGGATCCAAGTGACAGTCACATAGTTAGTATGATTCCTGTTAGGATCTTTTCTAAAACGTAGTGGTCCCTGACTAGACTGAAATTTGATCCCTTAATTCGTTAAAATTTTTATAAGTTTTTCTATTTTTGTAGTTGTGTTATTGTAAAACTGGTTACTTGGACATGATCTTTTTTGTTTAATTCTTTTTGGAAACTTCTAATGTTAAGTGCAAGATTATTCAAACTTAAAGGGCTGATTTTGAAATTACGGGCGAAGTTGTTGAATTCGGCGAAGTTGTGCTTAACTTCACCTAGGCGAAGTTAAGCGTAACTTCGCCTGAACCAACTCTATCCTATATAAGGTTTTTGATACCGTAACAGTATCATTATTTTCAAAAAATTCCGGCGAACTTATAACTTATAATCAATTTTTCCGGCGATCTTGTTCCATTCGTTTTCGATCCTTGATTTCTATTTCGAGTGTTTATTCACGGTATGTGTTGTTAATATCATTCCCAAACATACTCGTTCGTTATAATTTTACCCGGTTCGAGACCTCGGGTCGTCGAACCTTCAAAACCATGATTTTCACCCTTGTGTTACGTGTTCATGGACGTCCTTCACGTCTCAATATCATTAATCCATGCTGTTATTCACTGATGGATCGTCAAATCGGTCCGAAAACATCGGATCTAAGCCTTGAATCTGAACAGTCGCCGTTTCAGATTCAGGCGAAGTTAAGGTTTAGGCGAAGTTATCCACAACTTCGCCAGGAGATTAATTTCGCCTGTGGCGAAGTTATCCGTAACTTCGCCTTGAAGCTTAAGTTCGCCTGTGGCGAAGTTATCCGTAACTTCGCCTTGAACTCAAGTTCGCCTTTGGCGATGTTGTGATTCAGCGAAGTTAACATCAACTTCGCCTATACCATATTACTTAACAATTTTTAGACGAAATTATAGTTGAAGCGAAGTTGTTCCCAACTTCGCCTCACCTATAAGTTCGCCTGTATAGATTTAATCACAACTTCGCTCTTGGTACTTAGCGAACTTGTGAGCTGCTTACACACTGTCTAACTTGTTTTGTTTGGTGCAGATATGGCTGCTATTGGAGGTGCTGGTGGTGATGATGGTGATGAGCAACGACAATTCTTTCCAGCCCATAACCAGTACATCACGTTAGATCCAGACGCACGAGGCGTCGAAGACTACAGGGAGATTATCACGTTTCTCCTGCGATCAAGAGTCTTTCACGCGCTGACAAATACACTGCCTATTTCTCTGCCTAACATTGAAGACTTTTGGCAGACAGTGTACTACGATTGCAGGCCTGAGCCTCCGGTGATGCGAGCAACCGTAAATGGTCACAACATACAGTTTTCCTCGGAAGACATACGGTTGGCTCTGCAGTTCGGTGAAGAAACTAGAGATGACCCAACGGAGTTCGTAGCTCCTTTCCGGGATGGAGCTTATTTGAGGATGGGTTATTCGGGTCCGCTGGGGGACTCGCAGAGGAGGAAAGGGTTTCTGCTAGATCAGTGGCGCTTCCTGATGCATGTTTTAATAGTATGCATGTCCGGCAGGAAGGCAGGAACAGACGGGATGGGCGCGACGATGCAGTCGGCCATGATAGCGCTGACTTACAACCGCAGATATTCATTCAGTCAGCTTATATTTTACGAGATTGATCGTCAACGAAGGGCTGTGGCGCGCGAGCGATTCACTATGTATCCTCGTTTCTTACAGATGATTTTAAATCATGTCGCTCTGTCGCTACCACAGAGACGCCCAATAAGATACGTCGAATGCGTGACGAAACGTATCTTTGCTCAGTGCCGCACCTCGAGCACTCGAAGCAAGCCTGAGCTGCGTCCCAGGCATACTCCCTTATTCGGATATCTCATCAATCCGGAGTATGTTCCTGCAGGAGGGGACGAGTTCAGAGACCCCCAACCACATCAGGCGGCAGCACCTCATGCTGTATCAGCTGCGCCTGTGGTTTCTACTGTTGCCTCTGCTGCTGTGCCAGCTACTGTATCTCACGCTGTGTCTACTGCTGAAGACGTTGACCTTAATGCTGCCTTTGGCGTACATGGTGTGTTTGATATGGATGTCTCGGGTCCTCAGTTCGTAGATGTTACTAGAGCAGTTACTTCGGTAGCTGACTCTGATCTAGACGAGACGTTTGCTGAGGCGAGAAGACTTATGGTGTCTCGGGAACGGACTACGGGAAAGAGACCGAGAACGGAAAACGAGGATGAGGAAGAAGTTGATGAAGAGGAGGCAGTGCAGATTGTGCTTAGACGTTCAAGAAGAGAACAGAGAGGTATAGGTTCGGGAGCTGGAGAATCTTCAAGGCTGGTACGTTTTGCTCCACCTGCCTTGTCTGGTATGTCTCTTATTCCTACTACAGCACAGGTTACAGCGGTCGAGACGTCGGCACCAACAGTTGTGTCTCTACCACCACAACCGCTTAATCCACCGGTGGTAGTTGCACGGTTTGTGGAGTCGACCATCACTTCTACTGCAGGGTTACCAAGTGTACCACCTGCGGTCACTTCTTCTGATGTCCCGCCAACTCCAATGCCAACTTCAGATTCCGAGAGGATTACTTCACTAGAGCGGATTGTTGCTGATCAGACAAAGACCATTCAGAGCCTAGTGGAATCCAATCGACTACAAGCAGCCCTCCTGGTAGAACACGGTAAAATAATAGATGCCTTCAAGGCATTCTTGGCATCTCAGGGGGAGAAGAAGTGTAGGGGTGATGAGTTGAGGACGAAACGAAGAGAAGATCATGACGATGATCCCAATGCACCAGAAGGTGCAGGTGGTGAGCTGCCAAGAACCTCTCAGGCTCTTGGGGCTTCCACAACTGAGGGGGAGTCTACAAATGCAGCTGGTGACGATGTTGTAGCAGTTGATGATGATGCTGATGTTGAAGACGTGATAGATGCATTGAAAGAGTTGGATGAGGAGGATGATGAGTTTATGATGGAAGATGATGTGCTGCCAGTGGATGAGATTGAGAGGATTGGAGAACAGATTACGGTTGAAAACGTATTAGAAGAAAGTGAGATTGTTGATAACTCCGTGGAACATGAGATTCCGGAGGTTGACGGAACAGGTTTGGGTGATGAGAATGCTGAGGAAGATGCTGAGTGGGAGGAACAACCGAAATGGAAGGAAGGTTGTGCCCACTGGTTCGTAAAGACGAAGAAGCCGGCGGTCCCTAAGATGTTCAGAAAAAGTTACAATATTAAGGGATACACGGAAGCCAAGAAAGGTATTACTTGCTGGTTATACGACGAGCAGCTGCGGCTCTTTGTGATCAAGAGGTACGATGGCATTCAGTACTTCCAGAGAAAGTTGAGATCTCTAAACACACTGCCAGAATGTGAAGTAAAAGATTTAGCCAGATTGGGATTGATAAACAGAAGCGAAGACAACATGGCTAGAATTATTGCGAAGATCGTGTGGAAAGAGTGTGTTAAAGATAAAAAGTTTGAGCTACTGAAACCACAAAAGGGAAAACTTGTCGAAGACAAGGATAGAGGTCTGAGAGTTGATGGAAAACCTTGGATGGTCATGAAATACAAACCGATCCGGTGCCTTAAAGAAGTACCGATGAAGTTCATGCCCAAGGACGTGCTCAAAGATCTAAAATGGTGGTACGTGGATTGTGAGACAGCTGAGGCGGTCATGGAAGATGAGGATGAACAAGAAGTACTTCGGGTTTACGACCCGATGCATCTTGTTAATCTATCGAAGGCTGATCTGAAGGCGCTCAACGAGAAAAAGATCTTCTACATTCCTGCTTGGAAGGATCAAGCTAGGAAATATCAACGGGTGGTGTCGGTATGTGTTAGAGAAGGGGCGCACGCGTAGAGATGAAAGATTACAAGACTCAAGATTTGAAGATCAAGATATGAAGCTACTGCCAAGGGGGAGTCTGTTGGTACATGTGTCAGTAGTTCATAGTCTAGCATTTGTAATCGAGTCTGTAATGTAATTATGTTTTGATTATGATTATTTATGTAAAACGCGAAGTTGTCAACAAGTTCGCTATGGCGAACTTGTTGAATCAGCGAAGTTATTGACAACTTCGCCTGTGGCGAAGTTGTCGTGTTTATATACTGTTCAGCGAACAGTTTACGTAGTTGGTCATTTTTAAGGGTTTGTTTCAGTTGTTCAGTGAACGTGTTCGTGTCATAGTCTGTAACTGTGACCTCGGGTCACGTGTTTGTTATCAATATAACGTGGTTGGTTTATTGCTTTCGTGTTCGATCTCTACATACTCTACACTCGTATCTACCCACGCAGGGATTCCGCACCTGCGTTGTTAGCGACGTCCCGTGTACGATCCGTCCAGGAGCCTACACTTTGATAATTGATGAAAGATACCATTAAAGGATTAACGAGTAATGATTAACTAACCGAGTAATGATTCAATGAAGTAAAACTGACTTAGACGCTTAAGACTAATTAAGTAGTAATGAGATTGGCTAGAGACATATCTAATATATGTAATGATTATACAGTTAGTCGCGCACGACTCAAGAAGGAATAACCATTAGCGAAAGAAGTAACCGAGTTCAGGTGAGTTTCTAGCCCAATTTCCTTGTTATGTTTTCGGGGCTGTGTGCATACTCGATGTGAAGTGTGAATACACTTACCTTAAGTGGTAAATGTATGCTATAATGTTTGATATGGTATATATATAGATGTTATGAATGGATGTCTGTCGATGCGTGAACGATCTTCGGATATTGCATATGTAGGCAGGAAAGTAACGTTTGACGGTGCGTGAACGATCTTCGGATATTGCGCGTACCGCCAATAGGAATGATTTACAAGTGGTTATTAGTGTGTGCAAATGTTATGTTGAAACTTGGTTATTATGTAAATGATGTAATGATAGAAAGTGTGTTGTAGACAAGTAGTGGTAGAGTGTGATAGAAGTGGCAAGGGTCTAGTAAGGGTGTTAGTGGTATGACGATAGTACGTGGTAGGGTAAGCCTATACGTACCTTTGTTATTAAAGTGACATAAAGTGAGTGCGTGGTAGGGTAAGCCTATACCTGCCTTCGTTATTAAGTGGCATAACGTGAGCATATGAGTGAGCAAGTCTCAATTTGCTTCCGTAAACAAGTGGCTAAGTGGTTAGGAAGCAGTAAGTGGTTAAGTGGTTAAGCGGTATGGTGTGCTGCTTAGACAGTGGATTTTGTATCTTCGGATACGTATTTAATGCATGTAATGGTTGTATGGTAAGTTGCTTGATTAACTAGAACTCACTCAGCGTAGCTGACTTTTAGTATGCACGCAGGTGATCAGACTAAAGCGCTAGCATGAGGATGGAACATGGCATGGATTGAATGGCTGGCATCTGAACATGGAAGAAATGATATTTTAAATATAATGTTTTGTGTTATGGTATCAAAGAAAAGATTTAATGTTTTGTAACGAATGACTTAAGTTAACGTTTCCGAGAAAGTTTTAATTAACTCTGATTGTAAGAACAGTGTTTATGAGTAAATCCGACGCTAAAGAGGGATACCGGGTTCGGGGCCTTACACTGTGTGCATACTCGATGTGATAGTTAATACACTTACCTTAAGCGGTAAGTGTATGCTTGGTATGATTTATGTATGATGATTGCTTGACGGTGCGTGAACGATCTTCGGATATTGCATGTACCGTCAGAAGGTAGTTAAAGATATGATTGATATATATGATGTATGAATGATGTATGTTATGTTAATAGTACGTGAACGATCTTCGGATATTGCACGTATTATTAAGTAAGGTATGTAAAGACACGTATGTTACAGTTGCACGAAACAAAGGGACCAGACCCTAATAATATTTGTGAGGATAGGGACCAGACCCTAATAATATCTGTGAGGATAGGGAACAAACCCTAATAATATCTGTGAGGATAGGGACCAGACCCTAATAATATCTGTAATGTTGGGGACCAGACCCTTATAATATCTGTGATGTTGGGGACCAGACCCTTATAATATATGTGAGGTTATAGGGCGGAAGGCTCTTTAAGTAGTATGAATAGTTATGCATGTGAAATAAAGTATGAATAATGTACACCCTTCGGGCATGTGTGCATGTATGTGAACTGATTGTATGTTGTATGATTAACTAGAACTCACTCAACGTAGCTGACTTTTAGTATGCACGCAGGTGAGTAGAATGAGGCAGCTCGCTTGAGGGGAATCACATGCATGGAATTGAAAACATTGACATATCAAGGAAATGTTATGTTATTTAAAAGACAATGTTTTATGTTCAAATGATTTGAATGCTCGTTAAGACAAGAATTGATGGTTATGTAATATACTGGTTTGCAGTTTTTAATATTCCGCGAATGTTTTTATTAACTCTGATAGTTAGAATTATGTTAATGAGTAAATCCAACGTCCAAAGTAGGGCACCGGTAACGGGGCCTTACACTGTTATTATTGTTACCACTTTAATTCTTATTATATATAATATTATTCAAGGTTAAATGAACACGTTAAATAAAGTAAAATCATTATTTCAAACAAGTCCTAAGTCATTGATGCTATTATATTATCATCGTAACAAATCTATCAAAATGAGTCATTTTTAGTTGGAGATCCTCTTTAAAGTTTTCACAGGACGCCGCCATAAGAGAAACCTTTATTTTACATTAAAAATTTCGTTAAGTGTCGCAAACTTTAGCACTCTCTAAGAAATTTTTTTATTATAATTACTAATTTTTTTCAAATGTTATTATTATAAAAGCATCGCATTCTTTTTCGATTTTCATAAACTTAAGCGAATTTTAAAGAGAGCATTTTCCTCTTTCCATTCGTCAACGCCAACAAATTCAGTTAGAAATCATGGCACCACCCTCACCATAACCTTTATACCTCAAATCTACCGTCGAGAAGACAAGTATCGCCAATTTTATCTTGTTTTGTTTTATTTATTATTATTTTCTTTTATATATATATATATATATATGTATATATATATAATTCTATCTGAATATAACCAAAGCAATTTTATGTACCAAATCCTTTCGAGGATTAATTATGAAGTTTATAACTAAGTTTGGCTATTTGTGATTTTTGAGCCATTTTCGTTGTCATTCATGGTTGCATTGATGAACTTATTTACTATTATCTCAATTACGAGTTTTATGACCAATTTCCCATTAACGTAACCGTTTAGTGGAAGTTGGTATTTCAAATATATTTAGCTACATGTTGAATTATATTACTTTTACACGAATTGTTTTGATTATATGTTTAGTTCTCTTTTCGTCCAATGTTTCACCGAATTATTTTCTTGATGTCTCATCAATCTAAGACCAATGTTTTACTTTGATTTCGAAGTTTCAAGTATATACTTGGTAAATCTTGTTGTTATTCAAAATTAATGTTTTATGGGAAATTGATGTTTTACGTTGTTTGACTCAAAGAACTCAAACTATTGTGATATTTCGATATTAAAGTTTCATTTATCTATTTTCTGTGAATGCGTTTTCGATTTACGTGCTAATATGTTGTTAGCTCAATGCTACATTTAATTTTCATGTTATCCGTGTTGTTATTGATAACCTAAGTTTTCCTGATATCCGTGGTATTAATTTCAAGCATCAAAAGTGTTATTCATCGATTTTATTATTATTGAACCTCAATGTTTACAGTTAAAGCAGTATTATTGACTTTGGAAGTTTCATTTATTTGTTTTTGTTATTTCGAACCCCAATAGCTCATTTATCAAATGTGTGATTTTGAATTATAAAGTTTTTGTACATTAAAAACTTCTCTTTTATTGATGTCTTGCAAAGTCACACAATATGGCAACCCATGTGGACCATGCGATGAACTAAGTAATTACGGGTGCACACGTAATTATCAAAGTCCTCACATGGAAATCATAGTAATGACAGTTGTGTGCAATAACTCGAAACTTGGAATGATTTTGGAAAAACGGGACAAATGCAATATGATAAGGGCATGGTGGATACGCCGCTGGTACATTCTACATATAATTGTCCCTTGTCATATTTCCCATTTGTGGCATCTTTCTGTTCATTTAAACTTTTAACAACTACATGTACTAGTTGTTTTCTTTTAAAATTTTATTTTATTTTAATTTCGGGATGAAATTTCTAAAAGTTGTGAATCCTGTAACATTCGTTAATTTTCAAAACCGAAAATCCTACCCGTTTTAAATTTTTGGTTTTGTTTCTATTTATATTTTTATATTTTTATAATATTATTAATTAATCTCAATTTTCGTTAATGTATTTTATGTGATCATTTCTATACAATTATACTTTTCACCACCCTTGTAGTATTATATACTCATTTAAAACATTCATAATTAAGACCAAATATTTATGTACATGTCCCATTCAATTTACTAGAATTATTATTTAACTACTACTACTACTACTTTTATTATTATGATTATTATTATTATTATTATTATTATTATTATTATTATTATTTTTGTTGTTGTTATCTTTTCATATGTCACTTAAATAATAAAAACTAGCTAATTTTTTGATTAAATAAAATTTATTAAAATAGAACCTTTTGAATGACCCATTGAACTATTTTAAATTTGAGTTTTAATTATATTAAACATGATTTAAGTTCGTAAATTCTATAAAACATAACCACTCTAAAAATTCACTATAAAAGGAGGTCTAATCCTCCATCTTTTACACACCTCAATACATTATTTTCTTAAGCTTAAGAGGACTAACAAGTAAGTTTTTATCATTTCGTGCATTTTATAGCTTTTGTTTTGTATTTATCTTGAATGTTCATACTTGTTTACAAGTTGTTCTTCATGATCATGCTACGTTTATCCTAGAAATCTTATATTTTTGTTTTAAGAATCATTATGATCATGGATATCCAAGATAAAAACTTTAATTTTTCTAAATCTTGGATCAAACCTAGTTATTTTGCAAGAACAAGCATGAATATATATTTATCTAAATCTTATGATTTGTTTATCATCATAAACTTATAAACTTTCTTTCAAATAAGATGATTTATAAAAATTATTTTATTTAAAATATTTTACAATAGATATAACATACTTCATATCTTTAAATTAATAATTGAGTAAATTAATTATTATTTATTTTATTTCAACATAAACTAATATTTATAATTTATTTAAAAGAATTCATGCAAAACATGTAGGTTAATTAATTAGTAAATTAGTTCCTAAAACTAATACTTTTTATCTTTTATAATCCCAATAGTTAGTTTTTAAATTTTGCATTTCCTTTTTAATTATAGTTTGTGAGGTATAATCGTTTCAATTTCCTTAAATGCGCTTTCGGTTTTTATTTCAAGTTGTCTTCAATCTCAAAGGTGAGTTTCTCACACCCTCTTTTTACTCTTTTACTACTTTTGGGGGTATCATATATATACTATCCAAATTACAATTTCGTTTATTCATTTTTTAATAACTACAATTTGCTAAATGGACTTGTGTGTTTACTTGTTACTTGCTCAAAATTACTTGCACATGGATTACTTCAATATAGTATGATCATATGCTCCCCTTTGCGCTCAAGACATTTATTGTTATGAGTGGAAAATGGCCTCATTATCCGAGTACGTTGGTGCACAATCCCAACTCGAAAGGACCTTTCTTGCACTTATCCGATTATGTTGGTGCACAGGAAAGGACCTTACTTGCTCGTTTACACTTGTTCATGGAATTTTATGGTTTTTATGTACTTATATCAAAACTTGTGTGAACTCACCAACTATTCATTTAGTTGACTTTATTTTATATATATGCTATAGGCACATATATTAGAAGATAATACGAGAAGAAGACATTAGTTAGAATATTCAAAGAAATGGACAAAATACTTTAATATGTGTATTTCTTTGTATTTCCTTTACTTCCAAACTTGTGTACTTGTAGTTTAAATCAGTTAGTGGTAATATTGTAAATAGTGTCACATGTGTTTTGAGCAATCTGTACTTCACACTCAGGCGTATTGAGTTTTAGTCGGGGTGTTACACTTCCCTGAGATGCTCAATGTGATCAGACTCGCTCTTTGAATAAATTAATATATCATCAATGAAAACGATGACTGACTTGTCCAACATCGGCCGACATACCATATTCATCATGTTCATAAACACTACGTAGTGTATTTGTTAGACCGAACGACATCACGAGGAACTCGTAGTGTCCATACCGCGTCCGAAACGTTGTCTTAGGGATGTCTGCCTCTTTCATTTTTAGCTGATGATAGACTGATCTATGGTCTATTCGTGAGAACCAACTCAAACCTTGTTGTAACGATTCCGGCAAATTCAGGTATACCCTAGCCGGTATATACTATTTACATGTTATTTAATACCGAATATATGAATTATAATGTGTTTATACGAGTATATAAGATTCACAGTACGAATTATACTCGAATGTACAGCTAGTCGTATTGGAATTACGATTAACCGATGAATGGTTATTGAAACCCGAACGAATCGGGGATTACATTATAGAAGAAATATATGATGTTTAGTAAGGTTTACGAAGTATTAAAGCTTCGGGATAAGTGAATTATAGCACAGAAAAAGGATTTCGATTTAATGGTACGTCGGTACGTTAAACGAAACCTTTAATATCAAACCAAGCAAGAGACGATCGATCAAGCCGAAAAAGATGCACAATTACCGACAATATGATGTGTTAAATCAATAAATGTCATGGTTTAAGTTTTTAAACTTTTTAAATCGGTTTTATATAAATTTCATTTTTAAGCCGAAAAAACGACCGTTTTAGCCTCGTTTTAAGCCGAATTAAACGTTTAACCGAAAAACGAACTGAACCAGATTATCCAAAACATTATCCAGATTGCGTAATCTGAATGTGTGGCTAGTATTGAAGGTGTGGGCCCCACCCCACACCCTTTAACCAAGCCGATCGGACCAAGGGGTAATCCCCTTGGCCTTCATTTCTTTTTTTCAACAACAAACAACAAACTCCATCACTTTCTCTCAAGTTCTCATCCAAAAACCCAAGTTTTTAAGCAAGAAAACGAGGTAAAGATCGGATTAAAGTCGTGTTCATCTTCTTTTCTCGAGTCATTTACAAGAAAATGAGGTTTCAAATGAAAAATGGGTGAAAACCCGAGATGAAACCGATTCTTGCATGATCAAGTGATGTATACAAGTTATACAAGGGATCTTGGTCCAAGAAAGGAGTTAAAAGAGTCAAAAACGAATTTTTACGGTTAAAATCTTTGTTTTGATGTCTTAACCGAAACCATGAAAGAAATGGCTTGATTGTGGGTGTAACTTGCTTGGTGTGGTGTTATTGTGCTTGTAGGTGTTATATCAAGTTTCTAGCAAAGGCTAGAAAGCAAGATCTTGGCGATCTAAAGTTAGAAACACAAGGTAGTTCGGTTTTTCGTATGATTTATATGATTTGGACAGATTGTGATAGACTTAGAGTTGGGTCATGAAATTTCACAGAGATGATCTACAAATGAAAATATGATATCTGTGAAAATTTGGTAATTTTTGGATAAAGGATGAATATTTGGTGAATTTAATGCTCGGTTTTGGTTAAAAATGGTGAAAAAAAGCTAAACACCATGAAATATTCTGGAAAATTCCAGATAAGCTTTTCATAATATGTAAAAGTCACACACAAAATTTCAGGTCCATTGGAGAAGTCTAAGTAGGATTTTCGGTAAAACGAGTTCTAGGATTTTCTAGTTCGGTTTTGGTGAAAATGGCATGAAAAATGAGATTTTGGTTCTGCAAAAATTACAGGGAACCATGTGGATGGCAGGGGTCATCCCAGAAAAATTTGGGATTTTTCTAAGGTCGTTTGGTATTTTCGACATATTTGGTGTTTAAATGACGTTTAAAAATAGATAAATAAATGTTAAATATAAAAATTAATTCTGGAAATATTTTTATAAAATTCCTTACTGTCAAAAAGTGATTTGTGCAAAATTTCAAGATCCGAGACTAAACGGATAATTATTTGTGCTAAAAAGAACATAAAAACAAACTTTTAAAGCTTAAAACGCGTAAACCGGCAAAGTTCGCCTAAGCGAGCTGACTGGTGTATAAAAACCCTAAAAATGGACTATTTTCATGAAACTAAGTAATCAAGTAAAAATAAATCATCCGAAAATAATTCGGATGATTTGGGTAATTTTACCCGATTTAGCAGTTTCCGGTGTATTAACGACGGAAACGGGTCCCGCGGCCAAACGGGGCGTCTAAACTGAGCTCTAAATTCACGGCTTCAACTAAAATATTAGTCAAACACTATTTTGGGGTCGTGTGTGACCAAACTCATTTTTGAAACATAAAAACAGATAACAGTGCTAGGCATGCAAAACGAGGAAAACAAAATAATAATAATTTTGACGGTCAAACTCTAACGATATCACAATCTAAGTCCTGAGAAGTGTTTCGGGGTTAACATTGTCCCCGGATCGTGTACGGTACTGGGTTAACAGTGTCCCCAGACGTACCGGTTAACACGAATTCAAGTTATATTAATAGAAATTGTATAGTAACGACTTAGGGATCGTATTACAGATCCGGACCGGTAGCCGTGCACAGTGTTACATATTTGCTCACGAAAAGGTGAGTTTCACGAGCCCCTTTTTACTGAACTGTTTTAAATATTTTCCCGGGGCGGAAAGCATGTTTCTATCAAAATGTTTAAGTACATGCTGATCGCATGGAAATGAATGTATTTATATAATGTTTATTGTACGGGAATCGTACGGTAATGTATTAAGATGGTAATTGTCTGAGTTTCTAACAGTGTAAGGCCCGAAACAGTGTTCTGGGTTAACAGTGTCCCCAGAGGGTATTAAATGTGTTTCTGGGTTAACAATGTCCCCAGAGGTTATTAAATGTGTTTCTGGGTTAACAGTGTTCCGAGAGGTTATTAAATATGTTTCTGGGTTAACAGTGTCCCCAGAGGTTATTGGATGTGTCTTTGGGTTAACAGAGGTTTCACTTGTGGGCTTAGCATAATTTCATCGCTAATATATGATTATTATAATGATTTGTCATCGTTTACTTAAATTAGTGAAACTCACCAACTATTCGTAGTTGACCCGTTTTCTTTACATGCTTTCTAGGAACACCCAAATTGGAATGAGTGATACGTGCTTGATGATATGTGCTATTTTGTGGAAGATTAAGGATCTATATTTTTTATTAAATATGTTAATGTACTATCGGTAAAACTTATGTGATAACGCCTAGACGGTAACGAAACTCGGAACAATGTAATACGTTTAAATTAATGTAGTGGTGTTTTCTTTATAAGCAATGTTGTTGATATCAGACGTGTCTGTTGCATCCCGTTTACGTTTCCGCTGCGGTTACCGGGTGTTACAGAACTTGGTATCAGAGCCATTGGTTATAAAGAATTAGGATGTCTTTAAAAGATACCTAAAATATAACCAGTAGCTCAAGTATTATAGAATCTGAATATCAACTAATAATTTATAGTGACGAGATCTGGATGAACTTGGGTGGACAAGTGAGTTATTATGGTCCGGAACATAATAACAGACTTGTCCGCACGAGGGAATTTAGGGGAAGTCACGGGGGACTTTAACAGGTAAAATTGGCAACATATGTGTAAATATATGATAATATTGTTGTAACGCCCTGAAATTCGATTGGTAAACTAGGATCGTGAAATCATCGGAAACTATAGACTTTGGGATTCTGGACGATAAGTTCGGAACCCATATCATTGGAAAAATCTGCTTTTATCATTTAAAATGTTTATTTTATAAAACGACATTTACGCCTGAAAAATATTAATTTTTATGCTTTCGAAAAATTAAATGTTCTTATTTAAAAAGATTTCAAATAATTATTCGGAAAATGGTTTTATAAAAGTTTTGCTGAAAAAGTTTTAGTTTGTTTAAAAACTTATGAACTCGACTAGTCTTGACCGTCGGTAGCCTAAACCCGAACCCGAGTCACCCGAGTATTTAAGCGGAAAATCAAGTATTCTTACACCATCTCTTTCATTTCCACCAACACTTCCCACCCAAACACTCTCATTCTAGAGAGAGAAACTAGAGAGAGAAAGTCTTCAAACTTCAAATCCGAGTCCACAAATCTGTTTGTTGTTATTCTTGGTAAGATCTTCTTGAAAATCATCCATTTTCATAACCATTTTCGGCCTCAAATCGAGCAAAAACACCCATTTTCGTTTCTAGAGTTTTCGGGTCAAAAACCGTCTTGTTTTGGTGTCAAAATGCAGGCTTTTGTGTTTAAAATCACTAGGAATCGATAGCCCTTTCAATCCCGAGCATTTCCATGTCAAAAACTTCGATTTTGGGTCAAAAATCTGGAAAATCTGAAAAACCCGTAGGTTTCTCCGTCGCCCAGCTTGAAGGAGTCGAATCAGACTCATTCGATCGAACCAGTCGATCGAATCAGTCCAGTCGTATAGGAAAGCAACCGAATGGTCTCCAACTCATTCGACCGAATGAGTTTCGTATTCGATCGAACGAGTGTCTATTCGATCGAACAAGTTCCATGTTCGACCGAACGAGTTTTTCCAACTGGTTCGACCAAATGTGTTTCTAGTTCGATCGAGTGTGCCTCAGATTCGACCGAATGTGTGTCTATTCGATCGAACGTGTTCCTATTCGATCGAATCAAGCCAGAACCAAGCTGTTTTCGTCTTTAAAACCCAGTTTTTGCTCGAGGCCGCGTAAGCTCGTTTTCTTAGACTTATAGCACGTTGTTAACCTTATATATATGTTCAACTCTAGGCTAAGGAGATCTATTGTAGCACCATCCTAACCCGAGATCAAGGTGAGTTCATAGCCCCTATTTAAGCTTTTCAAAACTATGGGGTGGAAACATGGTAACTTTACACGTTTGGATAAAATCATTTATGCAAACACTCTTTAAACTATAAACTTTTGGATTTCTACACACGTGCGGAAATCCACAAGCTTTTTAAGAATCTATAAACTTTGGAAATCTATGAACATGGGGAAAACCCATCAACTTATGGAGATCTAAGAACATTGGAAATCAATGAGTATGGGAAATTCTATGAACATTGACATCATGGGAATGGGAATCATATTCATATCATCATAGTCATTGTGTCAGCATGGAAATCTAGAGATCAAAGCATCATGAGTTGAATTGGACGCGAGAGTCTATTCTACTCTCGGTAGAACTCGCGACCATGAGTGGCATTCTATTCTCGGTGGCACTCGTAACTCTTGGGATTTCATACTAGTCTCGGTGAAATCCATAACTCTTGAGGACCTATACTAGTCTCGGTAGGGACCAAGGGAACCCAGGATTCTTTGGGGAGTCTATCCTACTCTCGGTAGAACCTAGCTGAGTCCTGGATGACAAGAACGAGGTAGTCTTGGTTTAAGTCTTGCGTGGGATCAATCAAGTCTTGTGTGATCATTGAGTTTCATCATCATTCATCATCATCATCATTTATTCACCATCATCTTGGATACTAGTAAACAGTGGGATCTTGGTGTTGGTGTATCTAGTAAACTTAGCATGCTCAAATCTATATGTCCTTATTTATGCTTAACTGCTATGTGCTACATGTACCGTTAGGAGACCACAAATCTTTGAGTAATCTTATCACAAACGACTCTAATGGGAGAATAATAAGCCCGCTGAGAGTCCAGGAGAACATTTCATGTTTTACTTACTACAAAAACCTCTTTGGGAAAACCAAGAGACCTTTTCTTACAAACCATCTTAAAACCGGGTATTATATCCAAACATAGTAGTATAAGTTGTAGGAGTGGTGGGTTAGCCGCAGGTACACCCTATATATAAACCCCTACAACCTATACTAGTATGTTTGTGTATAAACTCTTTTTCTTTAAACCTATGAATTCACTCATCTACTTTATGTAGTTGACAGTTTGTTACATGTTTTCAGGAAATAATGCAGCAAGAAATCCCTAGCAAGTTTAGAGGCCTTAGAGAGATGAAGGCTAGTCTAGGAGTTGTTTGGAAACTTGATATTTTGTATTAAAACAATTTGTTTCATGTTACCTGGATGGTGTAATATTTGACATTTTGGTTATGTTTATGCATTTAGACTTTTATACTATTGTGCTCAACAATCACGACTTAGTCGCCGCGCCTCGATTATTCCGCCATCACGATCGGGGTGTGACAGATTGGTATCAGAGCCAGTGGTTATAGGGAATTAGGAAACCGACCTAGACTATAACCTAGGATCCTTGACTCTAGATAGCTCATGCATCACAATCACATGTCTACACTTATATACGTGCTGCGTGCTTATGTGTTGTATATTAACTGTTAATCTCTTGAGCCATGTCATTCTGTGTTCTTGGTATAATCTATGTCCTCTATTCTTAATCTTTGGCGTGTCATCGATTCTATCTAACGCTCGTTTTTTTTTTTTTTTTTT